>NC_134696.1:3172793-3475293 GCF_050947455.1 Rhinoderma darwinii
GTTCATAATATATTTTAGCTGGTGAATACGATGTGGTTGTCACATATGTGCATTGTTATCACAGCTCTTATTCCAGAAGACTAAGGAACGATCGTCTCAATCAGTGATAGAAAGGCCGGGATGAATAGATCACATCAGCCGCAGTTCTGTATTAAATCACCTCTCACTAATGACAAATAACACTCCAAGACAATAGAATGATGGTGACTTCACGTTATCTTTATCACATTGTCTTCAGACATTTAATCGCAGTTTTACGAAATTTTCTTTGATCTTTATTTACAAACGTCGTGTTTAAAATGTAAATAATTGTCATTGACTGGTTCGCCTATAGCGATATTATATGTGCTCTTCTCTGTAAGGTAGTGCGGAGTGTAAGGAATAATTAATGTGAAAATCCAATAGTATCTCTTTCATATAATATTATGTATCTATAATTGTGATAGGAATAATGAAATCACTAAGGCTCCGTTCACACTGGTTTTATGGCTTTCCTTTTTTACAGGATCTATGATAAATATGACAGATCCATTACGACCCGTCGTGATCTGTTATGATCCAATTGAAGGCTGTGTCATGATCTATTATGGTAATTGTTTCCTCCCATTATAATAGGTTTATCAGATTTTCTTTCTTTTTCCATCAAAATTGTATACAGCCATTAAAACGCAAAAGAAACCTAACCGAAAAGAACGTACGTATAACCGGAGCCTAAATCCATAATTGTTATTTTTTCGGAAGTTTATACCTCCAACAAAACCTGTGGTCATTGTACTTTGTTACTGTAACGTTACCATAATGTGAGGGCACATCGATCAGATGAAAAGCTGGAGCAATGTGTAATTAAAATATGGCGCCAGTTATGTGCATCATACTTATGAGACTTGGGACATTTTTATCCTTATTCTATGGCAGATGTGAAAATAAAATAAAAATAAGCTTTTTTTAAATAAAAATGTCAGTCCGTGTGATTGGTGCAACTTTCAAATTAGTTTTTATAAAAAATTATTTTTGCTTTTAGAGATACACTTTACTTTTAGAGCTATATCTTTCACTAAGACCTAAATCCGTCAGTCCCGCGGACCTGCCGGGTTCAGTGTCTGCGTGTCTGACATGCAGGACCCGCTGTCACTGAACCCGCCAGTCCCGCGGACCTGATGGGTACAGGATGCAGCGTAAGTTACAGCTGCTCTGTATACAGAACAGCTATATCTTTCTGTAAGATCTGAATCTGTCAGACCCGCGGACCTGACGAGTTCAGTGTCAGCCGGTCCTGCATTTCTCTGACACGCAGGATCCACCTGTAATCTATCACATCTAAGAGACACGCATTACCCGCTGTCACGCGGGTCAGACGGGTACAGGATTCGGCTGCTCTGTATACAGAATACAAAGCAGCTGTAGCTCAAAAAGAAACAAATAATTTTTAATTAAAACTAATTTGAAAGTTGCACCAATCACACGGACTGACATTTTTATATAAAAAAAATCACTTTAAAAGTTGACATAGTCTTTAATATTGGCATACAGCATATGTACTTGTTACATGATACAATACGTACAGCAAACCTAAAGCAATACCCCTCATACTGTAGGATATTGCTGTACAACTCTTATATGGGAAATGTCACATACAATATTAGGTTAATCAGAGGGTGGCAGATTCTAGAAATACAGTGGTACTGGTTATGGCCCCCGCTGGGCCCTCATGCTTGAAGGGGCTCAATGACAGCACAGCAGTATTATAAAGGGGCAGTGCCGAGGTGTGAGGACATAGCTGGTTGGGGGATGCTGGTGCAGATTTCACAGGGTCGGAGACCTCCATCTCTGCATAACACACAGGGCTAAGAGAAGCGACGTGTGGAGGTCTCATCTGCTTCATGGGGTCGGCGTTAAGGCAATCTCAATACCGTTGTTTTAGTTGTAGATCACATGTGATACTGTAAACCTGCTGTGACTGTAGGAATGCAGTTTAGGCTATGTTCACACTTGCGTTGAGGCTTCCGTTCATAACGTAAGCCACAATGCTCTGTCTGGACCATCGTACGAAGAATACCACAGTCGCCTAAAGGACACGTTGGCTAACGGCGTGGTGTCCGTAGTTTTGAATGGGAAAAATAACACGGCAGGCATCTAAACAGAGTATAAGAACATAAAAACTGGGCCAGACCACCTTATCTTTTTCCTCTCTCCTCTTACCTTGTTAGTGTTCTCACACTTCACTCCCTCCATCTTGCTTTTTCTGCTTTTCCATCTTGCTGGCAATCGCTGCCGCTTCTTTAGATTCGCTGTAATCTGATCGCCTGAAAATCCCCTTTGAAGTAACACTGCGTGAAGAGGATTTATCCATGTCCACTTAAATATTCATGCGCTTGCATTTCTGTTAAAAAAAGACACTTGTTTATTTAGATAAGATTTAATTTATTCATAATTTACCTAAATTTGCTGCCGCGTGCATGTACATTTTAGCTTATGAGTAGCATAATACATAAAACATTAGTCAGGCATGCAAATTTCACAAACACGGCATTTTATCCTGCCGGCTTGCTCTACAAGATAACTCACTCGGAGTCTGGAGGGGAGGCTGGGGGGATTCTCTGGCTACTACCTGATCTTTATAGACAATGCATTTTTCCCCTCTAAATGTTATAGTGAAAGGTGTTGGATACATTTACAAAGAGCTAATTTCAAGCTGGCAGCTTCAATGCACTTCCCTCTAACACATACAGTGAC
The DNA here is from genome assembly GCF_050947455.1 of Rhinoderma darwinii. Lineage (NCBI taxonomy): Eukaryota > Metazoa > Chordata > Amphibia > Anura > Rhinodermatidae > Rhinoderma > Rhinoderma darwinii. Next base: position 3,175,527 of record NC_134696.1, read on the forward strand.
AGCTCTTGTAAACCTTCCATGTCTACTCAAAGCAGACAGCGGGAGTGTGAAATTGTTCCCTCGCTCTCCTCAGCCACGTAGAACCGTCTGTTCCAATGACACTCAGTGAAGGTGTTGTGATACATTCCTTAACAACGCGTGACACAAGACTTCATATAGGGCTTGATCACAAATGGAGTGCAACTTAAATAACATATAGCTTTCTTGTTTAAAATGTAAACAGCTAAGGCTTCGTTCACATCTGCGTCGGGGCTCCGTTAATGGGTTCCATCGGAGCTTTCCGTCAGGGGAACCCATGACTGGAAAGGGTTCCGTCGTTTTGATGGAATCAATAGATTAGTCGACTACAGTATTCATTCCGTCAAAACAACGGCAACATCACACAACGGTGACAAATGAAAACCATTTGCACTGGATCCGTCACCATTGAAATCAATGGTGATGCAAATGGATATCTATGGTCTCCGTTTATTTCAGTTTGGGTTCCGTTCATGGGTTCTCCTGACGGAAAGCTCCGACAGAACACATGAATGGAGCCCTGATGCAGATGTGAACGAAGCCTAAGCGGGGTCTACATGAAGCAGAAAAATCCGCCACAAATCTGCCTGCAGATTGCATCGCAAATCTGACATATAACATGTGGATTTTGCTATAGATTTGACCCTTTTACATTGAAAAGGGTTAAATGTGCGGTGAAAATCATAATTTAACATGCTGCAGATTTTGAAATCCGCACTGCAGGTCAATTTGCACAGAAAAATCCCACTGCATTTGTTCAAATCTCATCCAGAGGGCTAGTACTGTAATCCGCTGTGGATTTTCTGTGTATAAACCCGCACTAGGTGTGGATTTGGCATTTGACTTTAAAATGTTTTTCTTATCCCCATCCAAGGTTCTTAGTGGGAAGTTTAGGTTGCATGCTCACAAACTTACCAGAAATCATTCCAGTACTGGTATTCTGCAACTTATGATGGCTTCATCAGCATGGAAACTGTGGAAAACCTGGACATCTTACTCGGGTCAGCGAGTAAAGGAGGGGAGTTGGTCGTTGACTACTTCGATTCATAGACACTTGAAGCAATACTACTGTGCAACCCATGGAGGCTTCATATTAACCTTCTTGATACCTGTAGCGGATACTGGGGAGCACACAGGATTTGGCCAACAAATATTGTGATTCAAATAATCAATTTCAGCCTAGTTCAGAATGACTTTTCTTGGCATGGGAGCTGCTGAAAACCTGACATTCAGTTGGCACAAGATGTTATTGAGTTTGGAGCACGCTCCTAGCACTGTAAGGGTTAAAAAAGAAGCCTTGGACTGGGTTTTCTGGAGCCCAAAATCATTAAATCTTTACTGCTCCGAACATGCTCCAGTTTCCTTTATTTATGAGATGTATATTTCTTCTGGCTTCCCGCCTCCTCTCTGTCCCCCCCAACCCATTTTATTACAGTCATACATTCGCCCGCTGTGACAGCTGGGACTCTGTAAAAGCTCTCTGAAAAGAAAAAAATCTATTTTCCATTTTTTCTGCTGGGTAATAACTTAAAAATATCCACTAAAGCCATGTATATTAATTATGATAAATTATTACATTTAAATATATGGAGGCAGAAGTAGTGCACGGCTAAAGAGCCATCATCGAGGCTGCACTTTGTAGAAGGAAGATCTATAAGGGGCTATGCTAATCATCTGCTTAGAAAATAATAAGGCTGCATTATTCCACAGTAACATTTTGCGTTGGAATCAAATGTCAGAAAATGAGTTGTTATAAGTAACATATTTACATAGGACTGCAATAACTCAAACATTAGAAAATGGTAATTAATCTGTAATGGTGAAAAATACGCTCGACAGTTTAGTTATAGTAATAGGATTTAATTGACCAAATTGAACGTTCTGCTTAATAGGTTCGGCTTATACATGAATTTTCAAGACAAATCTCCTCTGCAGATTAATCTAATTTCTTCCTCATCTCAGTTAGGCACTTGTGGTATCTCAACAGCTTACAGAAAAATGAGATTTCCCTACATGAAAGTGGCAGTCTATTAGCAGGTAGTAAATGAATTTCGTGTGTTAGCCGCACTGCACAGAGCCAGCTCTTTCGTTCTTTGAAGAGAGACGAGTACCCCAAATTAATTTTTGCATTACTGTTGAATTTAAATACATTTATACAGCAACACTGTACAGCAGAAATCTACAGCAATAGACCATATATATATATACTGCATAGTGCAAACAGCATCACGATGGTGGCGGCTGCTAATATTACTGCTTTACTCCCTGAATATCCAGTAATCTGTTTCCAGGGCTGTTTTACGACAGACATTGAAGCCGCTTTGCCTCCTGACAGCTCTGCTCGGATCTCACAGGAGGCCACATGGTCAGCCCATTATAGAGAATGGTTGGCCATGCGGCCTCTGGAGAGCGGAGCGGGACCAGCAGGAGACAAAGTGGCATGGAGCTTTCCTAGCGCCACTTCGTTCTAGGAATTGTGGGAGAGGGTCACATCGGTCAGACCCCTGCCAGTCTTACATTGATGGTATATCCTAACAATATGCCATGAATATATGTCCTGAGACAATCCTTTTAAGCCATAGCAACATAAGAAAAGGTCTTGGAAAAACTCCACTCACATTTTGGTCGCCAATTAGGTTCACTGACTCAACCAGGATAAGGCCAATTTCTTACAGGGGTTTGCTGCTTTAGGCAACCCCTTTCCACACACCCAATTAAGGTATATGGAATAAATAGAGGGGTCCCCTATCGCAAAGAGTGGCTTTCACTCACTTTCTTTCCGTGCCGACCACTTTCCTGATAATAGCTGATGGGAGGGGGTCCCAGGCAGCAGGACTACCCACAATCAGCTTATTGTCTGACCGATCTGTAATTGTATAGGGGGTTTTTCAAAGCGGATGATCACTTTAAAAGGTGTTACATATAATGGACATTAGTCATTGTATAATGTAAATGTTCTGCCACTTTGCAATAAACTTCGTGTTTCAATCCCCCACCAATTCAAGATCTTTGCTTGAACCTATTTGACTATTTCAATGGTTATGAAGTAAGAACTTTTTTATGACATCAATAGACAATTATCTCAAAAATGATGCTGCAGCAGATCACTTACGGGAGCATTGGCTGCTAGGCTTCGCTCAGTCTGGTGGTATATATACTACCAACATTATAACCCATTCATACAATAGGGGCTGTAGCACTACTGCATGTGCACTCAGCATACATTCTTATTAAACACGACACATGCTACCGTTGGTATAACATGGCATAAGGCACCATAGCAAGCAAAAGACGTTTTCAGATGATGCCCTTATAGCAGCGCAAAACATACCAAAATGAACCACTTCTACTTTTAGTGCCCATTACACAGACGTAGTTATTGTGTCCATCCGTTGGGTTTTCTCGGTATTATAATGAAGAGAAATGATGTGCCTGAATAGCCCAATTAGTCTGTAATTCCCAGCAGTGTGCTAGAAATATGTCAATCAAAAAATATCTGCCTCCATAGTATACAGGCAACATATGTGGACCTTGTATAAAAAAAAATCAGGCTTTTGAATTTATCATGAAATGGGCAAAAAATCTCAAATTGACATGTTACTCCAGAATAGTTGCATATCTGGGATGGTTGAAATGATTTGAGCGAAACGTTCACACTGACAGACAGGGGAGCACAAGAGATACCTAAATCGACACTAACTTTTCAAACAACATATGCTGATCGAATAGTGTAAATGAGGTAGATCAACTTTGTAATGTACTTACTATTAAAATTGTTTTATCCATGTAAATTCTGTGTGAAGTTACTGCCACTAGGTGTCTCCCATCGTGTAATATGCTTTCTACCCCCTGTTGTCAAGCAAAGCCCGTCCCTGGTTACAGTGCAGAATTCACGTACTGCAGAAGGGGGTGGTGTGTCACTGCCTGCCTATACAAGTCGATGGAGAGGGGAGGGGGAGAAGGAGGGAGCAGGGAGAGAGATAGACATAGAGACGCTGCCCATACAAGTCTATGGAGAGGGGGAGAAAAGAGAGGAGACACAGACACACTACCATTAGAAGTCTATGGAGAGGAGGGGGCAGGAGCAGAGTGAAAAAGACACAGACAGACGCTTCATCTGCTGGTAAGATTTCTGTGTCACCCCATTGCTGGATTCTCAGCTACACCTCATTACTGCTGTGTAATCTAATCCATGCTGCTGCAGCTTCTATATAAATGTGAAGAGAATTTGCTCCCCTACGTGTGCAGTGTATAGAAAACATGATAGCCGTTTGGCTTAGCCCACTAGTTCACATAAAACTGAGAATAAGAGATAGAATCTGCAGAGGGGAAAACTGATATAAATGCAGAATACAATTCATATAATAGCCATAAATAGTGTTACTCCTCGTGTACAAACATATGACACCTTATTCTGAAAAGTCACATGAATTGTTAGGTACCCTTTAATGTCTCATCTGGAACAACCAAAAATATCGACACACTGGGAAGCAGAAATAAGCCACGTAACCATCTCGTGCACATTCAGCATGTGAAACACCACAATAAGAATGTCTGTATTGCTTTACTATAGTACATATGACAGCAAACTAGTTCTATAATAGCTTGTTTTGCTTTACCGTATAACCTGCGTCTCCCCAGTGACTGGTTGTGGGAGAAGGCGTGTAAACGATGTAAAGGAGTAACAAATTATTTTTCTGCCATATGTTAGAAACATTTTCTCGCCCAAATACCTATAGGTGGATTACACTATCTGAGTTGATACAAGTTTGCATTTAATCACAATTAAGAGAGTCATGTTTCACAATGCTACAATAAAAGCAAAGCCATGCAGCAGATTAATCAAGTTACCTGGTGAAACAGCTATAGGGTTAGCCGCCAGGCCCCCTCCGCAGATCTCAGCAATGTGTTTTCAATTTATTTGTGCTAGGTTTCTGCCAGACTCAGACAGGGTGATTTATGAGAGCGTTTTTTTCATTGGGGAGGGTTAGACCCAACTGTTATTTCACTTTTAACAAGGTGGGGGCCGCGTTCTCATCCATCCCACCTTGACATCTCTGTGCGAGGTGAGAGTGACCTGGGAGAAACCAGAAATAGAACATGCAAGGACAACTCACACGCGCTCGTCCCTTTTTCCATTTCTGACACTGGAGTACTGGCTAGGTCCAACTATAAGCATATGTTTGCCGTGTGCATTCAGAATTACAGTGTACATTACGCCGAACGTCCCATAGGGCCCCATTTACCCAACAGATGCCAAGATTGTCTTTTTGCCATACGTCAATATACCTTTCTTTCCGCTACTAATAGAAAGCTTATTTTTTTTATACATAGACTTAGGCTTAGAGGAGGTTCGTGTTGTTTTAAATCTAGATAGATGCCGTCTTTCAATAGCCAGATTAATTTTTCAAAACATTCTACATCATCTCTACGTTAGGTCTTATTCACACGAACGTGTATAACGTCCGTGATACGCGCGTGAAAATCACGTGCGTCGCACGGACCTATGTTAGTGAATGGGGCCGTTCAGACAGTCTGTGATTTTCACGCAGCGTATGTCCGCTGCGTAAAACTCACGACATGTCCTATACTTGGCCGTTTTTCACACATCACGCACCCATTGAAGTCAATGGGTGCGTGAAAATAGCGCATGGCACAAGGAAGCACTTCCGTGTGCCGCGCGTGATTGGCGCTACAGCAGTAAAATAAATTAATGAAAATATAAAAGCACCTCATGCTTTTATGTTTGTAAACATAAAAACAGAGTGCCATAAGCATGGCATATGCGTGACAATCACGCAGCACATACTGATGACACACGCAACTGCAACGCGCAAAAAACGCACATGTTCGTGTGAATAAGGCCTTAAACTTATAGAATCCCCATCCAGCCTACAGAATGGGCCCAGAGCAGACTATAGGCATTGTATTTGGGATCCACGTGACACGTATCCTTTATACAGTCAGGTGAATGAGGCCAAAGAATTGGAAGTCTGAAACTAAATGTAGTCAAATTCTTTGAATCCAACATCTGTTCATTTGGAGACACTTCTTACTAGCACAGGACTGTAAGATAAGCATGAACCCTATAGAGTCAGAAGGATCAGGAGGAGCAGAAAAATTTATGTGAACAATATATGTTGGTCTGTCTAGAGTGTTTATATACTTTTCTATGACTATCTGATAAGCCAGCATTTGTTAGGTACCACTAATTAAAGTAATTGATTACGTCAAAAAAACGGAAACCTTACACAACGGTGACAAACGGAAACTATTAGCAAAGTATCCGTCACCATTGACACCAATGGTGATGCAAACGGAAGCTAAGGTTCTCATTTGCCTTTCCGTTGAGGGTTCCCCGGAAAGCTCAGACGGAACCCCTTAACGGAAAGACAACGCTGATGTGAACAGATCCTAAGGCAGAAAAAAAAATAATTCACCTTTATACAACCTACCATGATCTTTGTTCCAGCAGTGGTTAATATGCCAGGGCAATGCCTCAATAGAGAACAGGTATAGAACGTGTCCTAAATACAAGCTATGCTCCATGGCGCACACAGGACCATTTATATACGTTATCAAGTACTTCTAAAAAAAGATTACGCTTCCTCCATAACAAGGCACTTCATTATTTCACGTAAAATTCTGGAATTCTATGCGAGACATCTGTTCCTTGCTCTCATGGATCATCAAATTAAATCTTTAATTCAAAGGAAGTGATACTGGGGGCCCCTCGTTTTCAGATATTTGCACCCCCCCCCCCCCTCACTTCTTTCCCTTATAGTAAAATAAAGCCAGATCTGACGGAGGATTATAATGAGTGAGACAAATAAAATTAGAAACCTGCTCTAATGTCTTATTCACCTGCTTGGGAAGCGGTCTCCGCAGGGCGCCTCTTGTTAAAGGACCGGCTCCAATTACTTTTCTGTCTTTTTTTGCTAAAAGAAAATTAGTGGGTGTAAAACTAATATAAACTGAGCAGTCAGGGTGTCTGGTGTAACAACGCTGCCGCAGCAGGACACAGAGCAATGTTATACTACTGAATACTATACTAATAAACCGCATTAGTCTCTGCACGCCGGCATCGCGTCCGCAGTCACAGTACTTGTCATCAGCCGTGTGGAATATAATAATGTAAGAAGATCTTTATTTCTGAATAGTATAAAGAAGCTCTACAAACAATAACTGGACATAAAAACGTCTGTATGAGAAGATAAGGGAGTGGAACCAAGAACTGTGAAAACTTCTGCGGCTCATGTTTGCGGTCCTGGAAGGAACCGTGAAAACTACGCTCGTGTGCATGGTGCCGTAGCAATGAATAGGCCGCAATTCACCCGCAAATTTGCGGGTGAATTGCGGACGCAAAAACATGTTCGTGTGCATGAGGCCTAAGTTCCCTTTTCAGACGAACGTATAAATAGTCCGTGTTTTTACCGCCGTCACATGGCTGCATGTATTTCTATGGGGCTGTTCACACGGCCATTGTTTTAACGGAATGTGTGTGAAGTGACTGTGAAAAAATAGGACGTCCTATTTTTGTCCGTTTTCACGGATCCCTCAATACAATGATGCCCAAGCACTGGTCCACGGACCAGTTCCCGGGCTGTGGATCATTTGATACCGGGCTGCGTTATCTGGTATCCTCCCCCCGTGGCCACAGTGAGTTCCGGGCGAAAAAACGTACCAAATTGCGGTGCAGTTTTTCGCCCAGAATGTCTGCTGCGGAAAACTGCTGAGCATTCAGCCGGCCAGCTAGCAGGCCGGCCTCCTTGGATGACGTTTTTTCCCAGGAGACAGCTGCAGCCTGTGATTGGCTGCAGCAGCGGTCACATGGGATGAAGCGCCATCTCAGGAGGCCGGCCTGGAGGAAGAAACAGACTTCTGAGTAAGTATAAGATTCTTTTTTTCTGAGTTGCATTTTTTGCGGGAATTCCACCACAATAAACGCAACCACCATTTGTTGTGGGTTTTACGTCTCCTTTGAATTAAAAAATCTGCGACAAATCCGCAACAAATAAGTAGCGTTCACGCAAATACAATTGACATGCTGCAGAATAAAACTGAATTACTGAGTGTTTTTTCCGCTCAGTATTTACGCAGCGTGTTGATGAGATTTGTTCGATCTCATCCACTTTGCCGTTACTGTACTATGCTGCAGATTATCCGCAAGGAACTCCGCTGCGAAAAATCCGCAGTATTTCCGCAACGTGTGGACTGACTCTAACCCCCTTCCCCCCCCCCCACCGGTGGTCCGTGGAAAAATTGTCTTGCATGAAACTGGTCCTTGGTTAAAAAAGTTTGGGGACCGCTGCCTCAAGTTTATGAGGGATCCGTGGCAACATGTCGCACACGGGTGAAGTTCGCCTGCAGACGATACTCCGCACCTGGTGACCTGAGTACCCGGCCACAGACTGCTTGCAGAAACATGTAGCAGAATGCTTTACCTCTTTGTATAACCAAAAAACGGGAGTGCTACTTCACCTAACTCCATTCCTACTGTCCCATTGGTATTACATTATTGCATCTCTTCTATCCCATCTCTACCTCGGTATCCCGGGAGGTCTATTCCTTATCTAAGTCCTACCCAGTTTCTATTTTTGACCCACACCCTTCTGTCCCAGTTTCCTCCTGCCATGTCATTTGGGACTGATCAATAGGTTTGCACTTTATACAATTGCTTCAAAACATGGACATTCTGGTTTCTGATTTCATTTTAGACATCACTCTACATATGATTTAATGGCGTTCTGCTATTTAGGGGTTATATATTTTTAGGTTTCGTGGTTTTTTCTAGCGATGTGCGAACTGAAAACTATAAAAAAAAACGGCACAATGAATTATTTCTCTATGATCAAGATTGTAGAGGAGGCTCAAAGGTTCAACAAGTCCCGTACTACATACATTGAGTTTCAGAAGATGTCAGGATTACAAAACCCCTTTTGCACAACACAGTACAGAATTGATATAATGTGCTACTATTACGTCCCTGCGGCACAAAGCATCTGACAACAGCCAATAAATAACAGCAATAAGGACTAAAGGTGCCGCGTGTTGTACGAGCGCCATTTACTAGAGACGGTTACACAGCCACTATTATGGTGCAATTTACAATTTTCAAAAGACGACAAGGAAACATTGGCTTAATTTGTCAGAAGTGGCCTCCGGACTGTCACTTTCAATGCTGGGTAAGAGCCGAGTGTAGGCGTGGGCTGGGGCACTATGAAAATAATAACCTGCCTCTAGCACGTCTTTCCATCGCATCATAACACGAGCGAGTTATAGAAAGACGGTTATTACAGGCGAGGTGTGAATGTCCCCTGTCTGTGATGAGACCTCATGTGCCAGGGAATATTCTCCTGCTGGAAATAGATCTCTGCCAGGCCTAATAACAGAGCTCGCAGATATGTCAGGAAGGGAGGGACTGTGCGCCGGTAACTGAGAAGACGACACTGGGAAAGGCTGAGAGAGAGGCGCAGAATCACACAGCTGGCAGCCAATGTATTTCTGAAGAAGCCTAAAATCTTATAACGAGCCCACTCCTTGCCACAGAAGAAAAACTCGGTTTACAAATCGTTTGGGAACATAAAGATTACTTAAAGGAGTTGTCCAAGAGCTCACAGGTTCATGACTGCGAGGTCTGTAATGATTACAATGTGGGTGGAGGGGACTGCGGTGGGTTGACAGCTCGGCTTTATTGTCCTGTGTTGGGATATCACTAAACAGAGTGCTCTTATTAATACGGTATATGTCTGTGAAGATCATATTATACAGTGATGTGTGCAGCGCTCCCTCAACAAAACAGCACAAGTTACAGTCACACAAATGTGGCCAACCTCGCCCGAGGCGCACACGTTGTCACGCATCCCCCACTATGTAGAGTCTACCCCTACACACGATCCGTTGAAACAGTCGTGTGGACGGCCCCATTGAAATACATTAGTCCATGTGACGGCCGTTGATTTAAAGTGATACACGCTCGTCTGAATGAGCCCTTACACATGTACAGTGAGCAAAGGAGACACAACAGGGTGAAGGCATTCCCTCCTCCCATGCACAGCTCCTTTGGATACCACTCATAAATAATGTTCACATACTCAGAAGTACAATGTCTTTATATTAATTTATTCACTAGATCGTTTATTTCGGTTCTGCCACCAATTCCCAGTTCATTTATAGTCCCGAACCCCCGCTGGGGCACCATGCACCCAATCATAGAGTTCAAAACAGCAAAACAGATGTGCCAGGGGGTCCAATTCTCAAAATGAAGTCGCGGTTTCTACAGTCTGTATAAGGCCCTGTTCCCACATTGATGTTGATTAAGAAACCGAGTCAGAATCAAAGCCAAAAAAAATGCCCCACATCTCCCTGCATTCCCTTGCTGAAAAAAATAAAAGTGTCGAGACCTATGTTGGAGCGATTTAGTTCGGAGCGTTTTTGATTGAAAACTGCCCGCGGATTTTGCATTTAATAAATAAATAAAATGTCAAAAAAGCGTAACAAAACGCTTGCATTTCAAAATTTTCCTCCTGAAATACCGTAAAACAGCAATATATAAACCAGTGATCTCCAACCTATGTCTCTCCAGCGGTCTTAAACTACAACTCCCAGCATGTCCTGACAGCCGATGGTCCTGACACTGGAGCAGTAATATAAGAAATCATTATTAGAAAGCAAACAGAGAATAGATTGGTCAGATGTTCTGCTTATGAGCGAGTTATCTGCAGTCTCCTGACAGCCGCTCGGCCTCCGGCTACAACAGAAGTGAACGCTTAAATAACTTGTTAATAGAATTGCACTTCATAAAACATCCATTTTGTATTTGGTCATAAACCGGCCGCAGATTGCTGATCAATGTTCCCCGGCAGCTGCTGAGAGAACGGAGAGCTGCACAGCCGGGAGGAGAGGGTGCGGGTTACGTTAGAGCGGATTATTCACAAGCATTTGTCTCGCACAAACACATTGCGGGAGATTTACTCTGCAAAATGCGCCAGAATTGTAGCGGAAATCGCACTAAAAAAATGTTGAGCGACATTTTTATAAAGTGTTTTAGACACTTTTTTTATGACTTACTTTTTTTTTTAGTAAAAGGTCGTGGCTAAGAGATGTAATGTCAGATTCATGCACGCTCCACCTCCGCTCCATTCAATGTCCTCCTCACTGTGATCGAGCCTTGAGGAGGAGCGGGAGCTCAGGATCCCAGTTCTCATGGTTGGTGGGAGTCCCAGCTATCAGAAAACGGTCACCTACCCCGTGGATTTGCTTTAAGCTTAAATTACTCAAGATTAAACAACGTCCTTCAAAATCTGAAGGGCCAAGTGACAGAAACCGGAAAAATATATATATTGTGCCTTCCCTCTGGTTACAGTTCACACGTTGCGTAAATACTACGGATTTTCCACAACCGAATTTGTTGCTGAAAATCCGCAGCAAATTCAGTAGCAGCAAAGTGGATGAGATAAAACAAATCTCATCCACACGCTGCGTAAATACTGAGCGGAAAAAAACGCTCAGAAATTGCTCCCGCAGCATGTCAACTGTATTTGCGTAAACGGTGCTTATTTGTTGTGGGTTTTCCCCATTGAATTCAATGAGGAGGTAAAACTCGCAACAAACAGCAGTAGTTTCGTTTTTTTGCGGTAGGTTCGCAGCGATTCTGATGCAAAAAACGCAACTCACAAAAAAAATTATCTCATACTTACCCAGAAGTCTGTGTTCCTCCCTCCAGCGCGGCCTCCTGGGAGGACGTTTCATCTCATGTCCCAATGTCATCCCAGGAGGCCAGCCGGCTAGCAGTTTTCCGCAGGGGACACCCAAAATGTGGTAGTTTTTCGCCCCGGAATTCCCTGCGGCGCACAGGGCGGCTACGCTGCGGGATATTAGTGATCACACAGCAAGGATAGTTAATTTTCCACTTAATATTAAAAATCTAATTTGTCAATTATACTCGCTTCCATTCGTCCCACCAGTAATTTTATGGGGTGCTGCAAATGGGGTCATCCAATGGCCATCAGTAAACATTTGCACTGTAAATCTAGGCCCAGGTAACATGAAGGCCAGATATGAATACCCGCATTGCACAGCGTCACTTTCATCTCAGGAGCTCAGTCTACACACAATGGATATTCTAGGAGTTGATTTAGATTTTAGAAGCCGTGTGTGTTTCTTCCCGTCTTGTAACGCTTTCTGTTGACTCCTCCACATGTTGGTTTCTTTCTATAAAAAGCTGAAAACAAGATTTCTGCAGGAACATTTTTGAATCCTCTTGTAAAGCCTGTAATGATCTGACCTACACAAAAGAAGTAAAGTATAACCTATGGTCTGCTAACATTGTAGGCCCATAATCCTAAAAAATGACACAGTTGCTTGTACTTCGTTGCATAATATGACACAGTGTGACAAGCACGCGGCCAAAATCTAACACTGATTGAGAAGGATTTGTGAAGAGTTAAGGCGGACCAAGTAATTGACGTAGAACCAAATTAATCACCCCCGCCAGCTCAAAAATTCAGATTATAGAAAAGTATGTGCAGTCATAATACCTGGCATGTCATTATTTCTGTATAAAGTGCAAATAGTAATGATTACAAAAAATGTCTATAGAGAGAATTGGTGATTCATCTGGTATATACTATTGTATAGTCAATTATAAGCACATTATGAATTGACTGACACACAAATACATATACCCTACACAAATTATTTATCTCATATCCATCCAATCTATCTATCTCATATCTATCTATCTATCTATCTAATATCTATCTCATATTGACCAGTGGTTATTTCCACATTGCTGGGATCAGCTGCAGTGTTTATGGAATATGGGGATCCATGTGCAGCCTCACATGGTGCATTATAGGGATAGGCCTGAGCACCCCACTACCCCCTCCCCCACATTTCTCTATGGATCAGCTGCATGGGCTGAGGACTATGTTCTATTCTTAATCACTTAAGTATCTGATGTGTATGAACAAAAATGTAACCGTACAGAATAACACAGCGATTCACACCTGAAAGATGCAGGGGATGTATAATGCCTGTATGACCGCGTCACGGAGGACACAGGGGTTAAATTACGCAGCATACTCATTTTCTCATCTTAGCATTTTGGCATGAGTAGGAGTGCACTCATTTTGCAAAAAGCTGTCATTATTGTAACGGTTTTGGCAGGTCTATATTATAAGACAGGAGCTGTCAGTGGTGGATGAGATGTTTGTCACAGGCTCCCACTGCCTCCCAGTGATAGGAAGGAGCTCAACTAAAAGAAAGAGTAAACACTTTAAGGATGAAGAAGAGGCAGGCGAGGGTGAGAAGGCGAGAGAACACAATGGAGCTACTGTTCTCTAAAAACAACGCTGTTACCTGGTGCTCCCTTCACGGCGACCTCTTTAAAGTGGGTCCCTACTCTATCAAGTGCGGTATCGCATGGCAACCAATGCCGCTGCAACACCGCACCTGCAGAGGGAGTAGCCCAGGAGACCAACAGCGGCCATGCTGCCAGTCTAAGCCTCCTTGGTCCCTACTCTGATAAAATAGGGACCCACTTTAAAGAGGTCGCCGTGAAGTGGCAAGTGATCTCATACATTTTGATCAAAATGTAAACCAAGAACCACATGTTTGTACATTTTTTACATTTTGCCGACCCGCAATAGATCAAGTGTAGCATAGTGGATGTGCGGTCCAGGTTTTCTTCTCTCCCATAGGACCGTATTGTAATAACTTTAGCAGCACTGAATCATTTTCATACTTAGAAATAAGCCAAAAGTCATTCAGAATCCCTTTTGGAGTCTTGTGTGTTGCATGATGAATAAGCAAAGAGGACCTGACTCCCTTCTGCATGGCTAAGAACATCCTGATGTCATTCTGGAGGAGACCTTAAGGTTTATAGTAAAAGGACAAAGCATGGTAATTTCTCTGCTAATTGTGTATAATTATTTCCGCCTATTTCCTAGAACGCACCGATGTGTATAGGACGGAGAAGAGATGTGAAGGAAGACAAGGAAATGTAAAAATGATGAGCGCAGGGCAGCATAATGCATCCAGGCCAAGCAGACGCCCAGCTCGACGTGCAGACACAACAAGGGAAGATAATAAGGGGATTTCTATGTGTTTGTTGCAGAACACATTAATACAGAGCTCACACAAACACAGGGTTGCGATCTCTCTTGCAAACAACCTGTACTGCCATCTCTGCTGGGCTGCAAAAGAGCAGCCTAATTAATCCCATCATGAAGCGAGATATTTTAACCCCTGTCTCAGGTCACGCAGCCTGCTGCCGGCTCTGCCTTTCAATGTGAGAAAACTTCTGTGGTCTCAGACGTCACCAGGCATAAAACAGTGACAGGTGCAGAGATGTTCAAACAAATGCTGGTAAAAGCATCCAATTAACCCTGAGAAGGCTGCAAGAACTAGTGTCGATCCTATAAGCCGTATACATATATTCAGACCCCAGCAGGGATTCCTGAGTCTCAACATTTAATTTCCATCCAGGTAGAGCAGTAACTAGAGGCGTCGTTGTCTGATCTTACATTTCCATCTACAAAAAAAAATATCAAGATTTGCAATTTCGGAAGAAACAGTTTGTTTCAAAATGTCAAAATCTCTACAACTGTTCAAACACAGGTTGTATCTATGTATATTTGTATATTTACTTCTATACAATGACTCGGTAGCACAGGTTGTATCTATGTATATTTGTAGATTTACTTCTATACAATGACTCGGTAGCACAGGTTGTATCTTTGTATCTATGTATATTTACTTCTATACAATGACTCGGTAGCACAGGTCGTATTTATGCATATTTGTATATTTACTTATATATAATGACTCTGTAGCACAGGTGCTTGGACTCTTATGGGACGCTTGTACTTCATGGCTCCAGGTCAAGGACTACATCTTCTTCATACAGTCCTTTTCGGCTATACAGAACATTCGATTTCAGAATTTGTATTATTTGAACTAAGACACTTTATACATTACCCATTCTTGAGGTTGATGCCCTTAAGCAAATGGGCTCCAGTTGAATTCCACTGGGAAATTTTGGCTTGGACTGGTCACAGTTAACACGCAACTTAAAGAGTTAAAAACTGACCAAGGAGAAAAGAAATGGAACGTGCCCCACATCTGTTTTACCATTCTAATAACGGCCAGATCTATAGATGTAACTACAGACACCGACCAATGAACAGGTCCAGCAGTGGTTGAAGCCAGCAAACTTAGTAGACATACTTAGGTGTGTGATCAAATATTCTACCCTTCAAGGCAATATAATTGTCCCCACACGGGTTAATTTAGTCAGCATTGCAAAAATAAAATTAAGTAAAAATGAATACCAAATAAATATATAAATGATAAAGCATGGCTCAAGGGGAGTAAGGCTCTGTTCATACCTGTTTTGTGAACCTGCAATCAGAGGTTGCAGCAAGCTTGAAGGAATTTTTGATGGCCACAAAAGCAGCACTATTTAATCTTGCTTTCAAAAATACAAACATCCCAATAATTATCCTGTACTGATATCGCGTTACATCCTGTATTATACTCCAGAGCTGCACTCACTATTCTGCTGGTGGAGTCACTGTGTACATACATTACATTACTTATCCTGTACTGATCCTGAGTTACATCCTGTATTATACTCCAGAGCTGCACTCACTATTCTGCTGGTGGAGTCACTGTACATACATTACTTATCCTGTACTGATCCTGAGTGATATCCTGTATTATACTCCAGAGCTGCACTCACTATTCTGCTGGTGGAGTCATTGTGTACATACATTACATTACTGATCTTGAGTTACATCCTGTATTATACTCCAGAGCTGCACTCACTATACTGCTGGTGGAGTCACTGTGCACATACATTACATAACTTATCCTGTACTGATCCTGAGTTACATCCTGTATTATACTCCAGAGCTGCACTTACTATTCTGCTGGTGGAGTCACTGTGTACATACATTACATTACTTATCCTGTACTGATCCTGAGTTACATCCTGTATTATACTACAGAGCTGCACTCACTATTCTGCTGGTGGAGTCACTGTGTACATACATTACATAACTTATCCTGTACTGATCCTGAGTTACATCCTGTATTATACTCCAGAGCTGCACTTACTATTCTGCTGGTGGAGTCACTGTGTACATACATTACATTACTTATCCTGTACTGATCCTGAGTTACATCCTGTATTATACTCCAGAGCTGCACTCACTATTCTGCTGGTGGAGTCACTGTATACATACATTACTTATCCTGTACTGATCCTGAGTTACATCCTGTATTATACTCCTGAGCTGCACTCACTATTCTGCTGGTGGAGTCACTGTGTACATACATGACATTACTTATCCTGTACTGATCCTGAGTTATATCCTGTATTATACTCCAGAGCTGCACTCACTATTCTGCTGGTGGAATCACTGTGTACATACATTACATTACATATCCTGTACTGATCCTGAGTTACATCCTGTATTATACTCCAGAGCTGCACTCACTATTCTGCTGGTGGAGTCACTGTATACATACATTACTTATCCTGTACTGATCCTGAGTTACATCCTGTATTATACTCCTGAGCTGCACTCACTATTCTGCTGGTGGAGTCACTGTGTACATACATGACATTACTTATCCTGTACTGATCCTGAGTTATATCCTGTATTATACTCCAGAGCTGCACTCACTATTCTGCTGGTGGAATCACTGTGTACATACATTACATTACATATCCTGTACTGATCCTGAGTTACATCCTGTATTATACTCCAGAGCTGCACTTACTATTCTGCTGGTGGAGTCACTGTGTACATACATTACATTACTTATCCTGTACTGATCCTGAGTTACATCCTGTATTATACTCCAGAGCTGCACTCACTATTCTGCTGGTGGAGTCACTGTATACATACATTACTTATCCTGTACTGATCCTGAGTTACATCCTGTATTATACTCCAGAGCTGCACTCACTATTCTGCTGGTGGAGTCACTGTGTACATACATGACATTACTTATCCTGTACTGATCCTGAGTTATATCCTGTATTATACTCCAGAGCTGCACTCACTATTCTGCTGGTGGAATCACTGTGTACATACATTACATTACATATCCTGTACTGATCCTGAGTTACATCCTGTATTATACTCCAGAGCTGCACTTACTATTCTGCTGGTGGAGTCACTGTGTACATACATTACATTACTTATCCTGTACTGATCCTGAGTTACATCCTGTATTATACTCCAGAGCTGCACTCACTATTCTGCTGGTGGAGTCACTGTATACATACATTACTTATCCTGTACTGATCCTGAGTTACATCCTGTATTATACTCCAGAGCTGCACTCACTATTCTGCTGGTGGAGTCACTGTGTACATACATTACATTACTTATCCTGTACTGATTATGTACACAGTGACTCTACCATCAGGATAGTGAGTGCAGCTCTGGAGTATAATAGAGGCTATAACTCAGGATGACTATTAGATAAGTTATTTAGTGTATAAACAGTGACTCAATAATTCTGACATTGGGGGATTTAAAAAAAAAATAAAAAATCTTTTCTGGTGTGAATGGCCGCAAATTCTATAATTAAGAAAACCTGCAGAGAAATGACAGTGGTGACTGGGACGTGTAAAGGGGTCGTGTTACTGGTTTCTAAAAGTTTTCCAGTAGCTTTTTTGCTTAGAGAAGTAGTGGGGAACAATAGTCAGTAAAACCCGGTATATAGAACATTGAGACCCTACAAATTCTGATTGATGTTTCCATGAAAAGTAGATTATACTAAAGACTCACTATGTTTGCCGGAAACAATAAAAAAAAGACTCAGTACTCAAATGTACAAAAAAAAAACAAACAAAACACACCACACAAAAAAAGTACTGCTCCTAACTAGAATTGAAAAAAGCCATATACTGTACACGTGGTTTCCCTGTGCTATTAAATAGACAAAAGGATACTGTTTTGACATATGCTAAACCCATTAAATCTATGAGGACGTTACAGGATACAATAATTTTTCCCCTAATTTCACAGTATAGACAGAATACAGAATGACATGGTCTCTAAGAGGGGAAAAAACATATTTCACTACAGGACCAGCCACATGTTCCAGATCAGAGGGAGATTAAATAATTTCCCGTTAATTAGAGCTCTGGAAATATCAGCGAGCATATGGACATCTCCAGCTCCCTTTACCCCGCAGTCTGGGGACCCCGAGTGAGACTGACAGCCCCTCTGGCAAGCCGATCAAAATTGTGTGTGTGAAATGTCAACTGGAAAAGACATGAAGCTGGTTTGTGCAACTCAAATATGTATGGGATTTTATGGTAATATCAAACTACATCTGCATTGCTTCTGTTTGTGGAAAAACTTTGAGAAGTTGGGAAAAGGGGGAAAATAGTAATGCGCAGTAACAGTCCACTAATCCGATATGGATGGGTGAAGAATTATCAGGTATTCTGTATTATTGGACAGTCATGTCCGATAATCAGCTCATAATTAAGGCCTCATGCACACGACCGTAGCCATGTGCACGGCCGTGATTTTCGGGTCGGCCGGCTGCGGACGGTCAGCCGCGAGCCATCCGCGAATCGCGGGCCTTGCACATGGCCGCGGGCATTATTTTCAATGAGCCCAGACCGCAGAAGAAGGCCGTAATAAGGCATGTCCGTTCTTTCTGCGGTGCGGGCTCCCGCGCCATGCATGGACGAAAATTCGGGGGAATTGCGGCCGCAAAAGCACGTTCGTGTGCATGGGGCCTAAATGCTAATACAAAATCTGCCAAGGTCACATTGTATAATTGGAGAAGTCTCCTTTTTGCTTCTTTATGCTCCGTTTTCCAGATCTGGATTTGGGAATTTCAAGATTATGATGCAGTTTTGTGCTGGAAACAAGTGCCGACTACCAGAAACATGGACAGGTTACAGATTAGATAAACAGATAATAGATATGAGGCTTTGTTCACATCTTTGTCAGGACTCCGTTCCTACTTTCCGTAACGGAGCCATGACTGACACAAACGGAAACCATAGGTTTCCGTTACCATTGATTTTAATGGTGACAGATCCGGTGCCAATGGTTTCCGTTTGTCCCCGTTGTGCAAGGGTTCCAATAGCGCAGTCGACTGCGCTATTGATTCCGTCAAAACAACGGGGACAAACGGAAACCTTTAGCAAAGTTACTGTCACCATTGAGATCAATGGTGAGGGAAACGGAAGCGAAGGTTTTAGATTGCCTTTCTATTGAGGGGATAACCCGACGGGAACCTCAGACAGAACCGTTCAATGGAAAAGCAACGCTGAACACAGCCTAAGATAGGGAAATTAATTTCAAGCTTTTAGTTCAAAATGTAAATATTGCTTGCATTGTTGTACGCCATCATTCTCCTCTATATATATATTGCACATAAATATTGTACAGATAACGACATATTTGAGAAGAGACTTTCTGATCATAGTTGCAGAAGTTTTCTGAAACTTTTGAATTGCATATGCGGAAATAATAATGAGAGGTTTTCTGATTAACGCTTCCACGCTGTGGTTTGGAGGGGGTTGGGGAGTGAGGACAGTGGGACGTACAAGCTACAGTAGCGCAGTGTGATTGAGTAAGCCTGGAATTAGATTGGACTCCTTTCTGTCATCCTCTATCCCACCTCCTGTCTTTGCTGCCATTACTTGTTGACATCTACAAAGTTTGCAAGTTTGATCTCGATGTTCTTGAAGATACAATGTCAGGAGAAACGAATGAGGCTTTCTTGCTTTTCTTCACATCCGCAGGTCATGAAATACCTCACAGGTTTATGGGAAGATCACATTTAAGGAGTTCTATTACTACACATAATGAGCCTCGATCTAAAATGTATTTTTTTCCCCCCTATACTTCTACTTATAACAAACACTGCTGTCTGTCTATGTAAATTAGATATTGGCAGTGAAAGCACTCCGGCATTGTACACCTTGACAGCCTGTCACCCGGGTTTAATGACTGCCTCCTAATTTAGTATTTGTTCAATAGCTTTTTCAATTTAGCCTTGAAAGCCTTAGAGGGAGCAGCTGATGATTGAAGGATGATTCAAACGTGACACGTGCAGTAAAAGGCAGGTTTTTCTTCTTTTTTTTTTACTCAAATGCCAAAAATTCACTATGCTGTCTGTGTAACGGCCGTCACACGGACGTATGTATTTCAAAGGGGCTGTTCACACGGCCGTTGTGAAGGGTCTGTTGAAAAATAGAAGATGTCCTATTTTCTTCCGTTTTCACGAATCCCTCTACAGACTCAAGTCTATGGGGATCCGTGAAAACAAGACCGGCGCAGGTGCAACCCGGATGTGAAAAATGCTCAGCTCACATGTCGTTTTGTGCACACACTTGTAACGTACGCTTACTTTTTTTGTAGTATACTTCGTATATGTTTTTATATGTTCGTATCTTACGTTTTTTGTTCTTGAGCCAAATTAAACTTTGTAAAGTCAAGATTTGTCAAGTCAAAATATAACGTTAGTAGTAGGGAGTGGCTGTAGTGTTTTCTGGTGTCAGTACTGAGGGGCTTGGCAGGGGAGGCACTGTATAATCTGGGTAATTTCCCATATATGGTTTCAAAAATGTATACATTTTATATATGTAGGGTTTAAGATTGTATATGTCGCCCATACGACGCTATTGACTTCAATACAAATAAAAATTTATAAGTGTGGTATACGTTTTGGAAAGGTACTGAAAAGCGTAGTAGACTACGCTTTTCAGGACTTGGGAAAAAAAAAGGATAAAACGTAAATACACAAACGACACAATTAAGGCGTCCGTCCGGAACGTAGAAATCAACGTACACGCTGTGGTACACTTTTTGACACTGTTTTTTCCATGTTAAAACAGCACATCAGACATACAGTAAAAGCGAGATGTTCATTTAGCCTAAGGCTTAGTTCACACCTGCGTCGGTGTGTTCCTTTGTTTTGGCTCAGTCAGAGGAGCAGAACAAGGGAGTAACGGAAGAAACGGTTCCGTTGCACAACATACACCGCCGGCGGACGACTTTAATAGGTTCCATCGGCTTTCTGTCGGGGTGTCCGTCTTTTACTGAAGACAATAGAGCAGAATGATGCTCTATTGTCTCCGGCAATCTCGGCCGGTTCTGTGACGGAGGCCCCTAATGGAGCTTCCAATGCAGATGTGAACAAGGCCTAAGCCGTACACCAGCAGACAAGAGCGACCATAAGGTTGGAATCACATATGCAGTGTTTAGTGGCAGTTTACTGAGCCAAACACAGGAGTAGATCTAAATAGAATTATAAGGCACGGTCCACATCTCTGTGCTGGTTTCCATTTATTATGGAAACCAGGATGAAGTGTCATATTCATTGTAAGTCAGATACCACCAGCGCCCAATGGACCCCTTTGACTTATAATGGGGTTGATTGGGTCCTGTCATGGCGTCCGTCATTTTGACAGGAAAAGTAACGCTGCCTGCAGCTCTATTTTTTCAGACAAATATGATAAAATCGTCAAGCTTTCAGCGTAGTATTAAGGACAGGCTGATAAGTCTCCTCTCTCTTGAAGCCACTCCTGTGTCTGACTTAGGAAATGGATCAAAAACTACTAACTACTTGTGTGATTCCAGCCTCCCCCGGATGAGACCTTTCTTATGCTCTTGTGGTAGATGAAAAACCCTATATAGAATTCTGTCAGATGGAAAATAATGGGCGCCGCAGCTTATCAGTAACATATGGAAGTCTGCAGACTATTGCAAACCACAAAACAGGTCACATCAAGAGATCAAGATGGCTCTGATAACCATCAATACAAATCACATTATAAACTTTGACTCATCTGCCCCCTCACCCCATCACCTCAGCCAATGCACAAATTTCTTCCCTGGCATTGAAGGCATTGAGCTGCCAGCTCCTGTGTGATCCTCTTGGGCTTCTTTATACGCTATGTTACACACATCATTCCTGAGTCTTTCCAAGCGATGTGTTTTCAACACAGTTAGTCAGGCAGAAAGATGGAGAGCTGTAGAAAACTACAGACTCGGAAATCCAGACCAAATCCAATTCCTTTACACATGAGGGCAGCTCTAGGAACAGAAGACAGATCTTTATGAATAGTACCTGCGCCCAAACGTGAACCTACTCCCCAAACATTAAACCCATTGTTTCTTATAGCGACACATTTTACAACAGATACAAAAGGAAAAAAATACCAAAATGTAATAATGTAATGTACCATGATCCACTTTAGTCATGGATTAAACTGAAGATTTAATGCGGAACGTGCCAGAAGAATTTATTAGAACATTTTTTAAGCAACAACAAGTCCAGCTCTGATATAAAGATAAGAGTAACCTGATGCAAACGGCTTTCTAGGGACATGGTCTCCAGCAACCTCATCTAAAAGACTGTGGTTGTTGGGCAGTGTATACATAGCAACCAGTCGGTTTTAAAATTATTCAACTGATCTCTAGGCTGGTTTATCCCTGGGCTGACAGCAGCGGCTTAGCAGAGTCTTTAGGTCGTCTAGGGCTTGGTTCACACCTGCGTTGTGACATTCCGTTGTTCTGTTCCGTCAGAGGAGCAGAACAAGGGAATAACGGAAGCAACGGTTCCATTGCACAACGGACACCTCCAGCGGCCAACGGAAACCATTGACTTCAATGCGTTCTTTTAGCTTTCCATCGGGGTGTCTGTGATTTTATTGGACACAATAGTGCAGCATGCTGCGTTATTGTCTTCGGTCATCTATGCAGTATCTGCGACAGAGGCCCCTAAGGGAGCCTACAACGCAGATGTGAACGAAGCCTTAGTTCACAGTTAAACAGATGTGATTTGTATTCCCTTATGGCACATATTAATAAAAAATAAATTAAAAACAACATCGGAAGGCACATGCTTTGACAGAAGTGTGCATAGATTCTGCTAATAATAGGTAAACAATGCGGATCAGTTGCTGTGGTGGAGTCAGGCAGTGTTCACACGTTCAGGATTTGCCTATAGCTATGGAACTAATCCCTGAGAATAATGAATATTCCCATTATTATCACAAAATATTTTTTTTTTATGGCGCTGACTAAAATCCATGCAGACATTTTTTCCTGTAGCATGTGAATGAGGTATAAAATACCCCAATAACTTGTATTGGATGTAATATGCTAGAGGATTTCATGAGGATTTAATTGTGGAATCCACGTTTAAATCCTCGTCAAATCCTAAATGTGTAAATGTAGCCTTAATTATCCAGGAGTAAAGACATATTTGAGTAGTGTAGGTAATCTGCTACACGTCCACATGTGTTAATTAAAAATTCTGCCCCATCCTCTATGGTGATCAGTCAACTGCGTCATCTCACGGCTCTTGTACGGATGAAGAGGTCATGTGACCCCTGGATGTCCCTTCACCATGTACAACAGTTAACAAGCAGCCTCCTATGGGGGGGATCTGATTCCTTTCCTATATTGTTATAGACCCAGCAATATTTAGCCACATACTTTGTTAGGTTATTGACCTCTGAGTAGATATATTTAGTTTGTATACAAAGGACCAGCAGAGGAAATGATGAGCATGGAGTTAATTAGCATATAGTAACTCCATGTAGATTATATTATACCCATTATAATTGAGGAAAAAAATATTCTTGAAAAATATTTTCCAAGCCATTCCATCATGGAGTGTGCAGATTAATCAAGCTTTCCCTGCTCTACACAGCACTTTTATGAGCAACTTCATAAAATATCAAGATTGATCCTGAACATTTATCTGAATGATGAAAGGAAGAACGACAATGGTGCTGGAGTCTAGATATCGTTTAGGTAGGGCTTTGAGTGCATCTCTACAAAGGGAAGCGACTACAAATTATCCAAATGTATCTTGGATGTAGATGAATTTAAGATTGTCAAAGACCAAGTTCTATTCACAGGTACAAGTTGCTCCACGAGAATGAAAACAATGATAATTATCCAAACTGATTATAATCTACGGCTCATATCTGGCAATGGGCGTTCTGAACATTGTTAGAAAGAGATTCGGGAAGCAGCTCGTTTATGAAACTAAAATTGTGACTTTTGTCATGGTTACCCCCACCCGGTAATTCTGTCATGGTACAAACAAATTTCTTGCAGGCACAGCCATGGTACTGTAACAGTATGCAGGTCTCCCAGGACTTTACTGTGAACTGCGACACTGGACCAACTCAATGCTGCACACGGACACAAAAAGACTGGCGTAAAAAGACTAGGAGGTATTTGGAGACACAGATTTGCATCAAAACGTGCACCTTTCCCTCCAGTTCCACAAAAGAACCCGTAAAATAAGCTACATCCGCTTTGGAGACTGTGCCCACTTTCCTTGTCACTCTCCAAATTTGGCGAGCGGCGTTAAATGTTACTAGTTGTACCGCTAGAATTTCGTCATTATTTTTTAGCAGGAGAGTGTATACCAAAACCTTTCACAACCTACTAATTAAATGTGGGCCGTTGTGTGCCTACGATTTATACAGCGTAAATTCAGACCAGGCAGTAAGAAGATGCACCAAATTTGTCATAGTGGGGCACGCTGCAATTTGGCGCATCTTGCTAGACGCGTTACACACTTTTCCTTATGCCTCCTCTTGGTTGGCTTCGTTTACGCACTAACATTTGTCTAGGGAGACACAAATATCTGTTTTTTCCTTTGGCGCATTGACTTTATAAATTGGTCTAAAACCGGATGCAACATTATGCGCCAGAAAAGCACCACATTTTTGCTCATTTTCCGACAAGGTCTAGG
Organism: Rhinoderma darwinii; assembly: GCF_050947455.1. Lineage (NCBI taxonomy): Eukaryota > Metazoa > Chordata > Amphibia > Anura > Rhinodermatidae > Rhinoderma > Rhinoderma darwinii. Next base: position 3,200,316 of record NC_134696.1, read on the forward strand.
TGCAATCACATTAGTAAATCTGCGTCACTGTGTTCTGTCCAGTACAAGGCCTGCAAGGGGCTGTTTTTGATGTTAATTGGCTCACATACACTGCCCCCTCGCCCTACACTAGGCATAACGCAGTATCAGTTTGGCTTGGAGTATTCTTTTAAGTAATATTTCTTCTCTTTCCAAAGTATTTTTCTGCTGTGGTTAATGTAATGCAGAACATAAGCAAAGAGAGAAAAAAAAGAAGCTTTAAAACACGTAAAATGTATTGCCCAAATTACACAAGTCCAAGATATGAGCTTTCTGTTAGTGCATTAGGGGCAAGAGAGAAAAACATCCCATAAATAATGAAATCTCTGCATCGCTGGACAGTGTAAGAACATATTGATATATTTTGCTATATACAAGGTAGGAGCACAGAGAAGGTCACATAGAAACCTTTCCTAACTAGGCCAGAAAGTTAACTTTATATGATTAGTAAGTAGCAGCATCTACAAGTATCAGGTTGAATTTTGTAAGAATAAGTTTCTCTCACCCAATGCATCACTTGGGGCAACAGGACCCTGTTGCAAAATCCATACCAGGGCTGCCATAAATTGCACTGCCATCATCTTATATGTCAGAGGTGCCAGGACCCGGGTGCAATTTCACCCTCCATCAGCTTCCCTCATCATATTAATTATAAGGGAGTAATTACTGCATAGATTGAAAACTGCAACATAAGACACTAGGATGAAGTTACAAGCACAGGACTCCCCTATATACATTTTAATTTCAAGGTGATAAATATTTAGCTGAAAATCTTAAATATTGATATATTTTAGATAGATGATCATGTAATAAATCCTATGTTAGCGACCCGTCTGGAATTGTATTTGTGTTTGGCGCACACAATAAGTGCATCATGAATATTGTATTCAGAGTTAAAGATCTACCATTGACAATGCCCCCCGGCAATTTTAATGAAAGAAGGGTTAAGAGGAGACCTGACATCATGAAAAACGCAATTCTTCACCTTGAAATTCTGTTAATGAAGGTGGCATCTCCATAATGTTGACATATTTCAGATCGGTACATTGGATAGGCATCAGAATGATAAATGACTGCTGTCTCCACCATCACTACTCACGTGGATTCATGAACACAGCTCTTACATATAACGGCACACGGATTGTTACACCTCACAGTGGATATGTCCACTCGCAAACATTAAAGGGGCTTCCAGGATTATACAGACATGGCTGCTTTCTTTCAAAAAACAGCACCACATCTGGGTTGTGTCTGGTATTGCAGCTCAGCTCAATTTAAGTGAATGTGGCTGAGTTGCAATACCACATACAACCTGTATACAGGTGTGGCGCTGTTTTTTTAAAAAAACAAACAGCAATATTTTTCTAATCCTGTATAACCCCTTTAACCCCTTCCCGCCGGATCACGTATATAAACGTCATTAAAATCGGTGTCTTACCGCATTTTGCCGTTACTGTACGTCATTGAGATGAAGCTGGCTCAGGAGCTGAGCCAGCGACATCACCACCGGGTGACAGCTGTATGTTACAGCTGGCACCCTAAGGTATCGGCCAGGACCGGAGCTAGCCTCCGATCCGACCGATTAACCCCTCACATGCTGCGTTCAATAGAGATCGCAGCATGTGAGGAGTTTATAGCCACCGGCACCCCAGCAACGTGATCGCTGGGTTGCCGGTGGCTGCAAAGGCGATCAGAGGGCTAATGCTTACCTCCCGATCAGCCTGTAACGGAATCCTCCTATGCCCCGTCGTCGGCGGGGCCCAGGAGGCTTCCGGTACCATCGGCAAGATGGCGCCGGCTCAGCTTCCGGCTCAGAAGCTGAGCCGGCGTCATCAGCAGTGGGTGTCCGCTGTATGTTACAGCGGACACCCCGATCTATCGCCAGGAACCGGAGCTAGCTCCGATTCCTGGCATTAACCCCTTCGATGCAGCGATCCATTGTGATCGCTGCATCCTAGAGATTTGTAGAAAATCGGCAGCCTTGCCATGCGATGGCAAGGCTGGCGACTGCTACCATGGCAACAGGAGCCCTAACAATGGACTCCTGTCTGCCATTACGTAAGCTGATTAGGCCCCGCCCAGAGGCGGAGCCTGATCGGCTTGCTGTCAGTGAACAACTGACAGTTCCAATACATTGCACTACATAGGTAGTGCAATGTGTTAGAACATCAAACAAATAGTTGGACATTCAAGTCCCCTAGTGGGACTAAAGAAAAGTGTAAAAAAAAGTGTAAAAAAAGTAAAAATAAAAGTTGGAAAACATACAATAAAAGTTTCAAATAATAACACAAAACACAAATCGCCCTTTTTCCCTTATCAAGTCATTTATTATTGAAAAAAATAATAAAGCCATACATATTTGGTATCGCAGCGACCGTAACGACCTGAACTATAAAAATATTATGTTATTTATCCAGCGCAGTGAACGCCGTAAAAAAAAAACCTCAAAAACACTGCCATAATTACTGTTTTTTTGGTCACTGTCTTCCAAAAATTGAAATAAAAAGTGATCAAAAAGTCGCATGTATCCAAAAATGGTACCGATAAAATCTATACCTCGTCTCGCAAAAAACAAGCCGTCATACAGCTCCATCGACGAAAAAATGTAAAAGTTATGGCTCTCACAACCTGGCGACAGAAAAAATACATTCTCTTTCCAAAAGTAATTTTATTGTGCAAAAAGTTATAAAAAAGTTCTATAAATTTGGTATCGCCGGAATCGTACTGATCCGCAGAATAAAGGTAACATGTAGTTTATAACGTACGGTGAACGGTGTATATAAAAAAAAAAAGTGGCACAAGCTGGTCATGACATATTTGACACTGAATTGGCATATCTAGGGAAACATTTTAATTTGTACCTTCCGCAGCGCAATCATTTATGGAAAAGACACGTGGGGTGAAAATGCTCACTACACCTCTTAATAAATGCCTTGAGGGGTGCAGTTTCCAAAATGGGGTCACTTCTCAGGGGTTTCTTTTATTATTTCACATCAAAGCCTCTGCAATTGTGAACCAATACTTTATAAGTCGCCAAATTAGGCCTCAATTTTACATGGTACTCTTTCACTCCTGAGCCCTGTCGAATGTCCAGGCAAAAGATTAGGGCCACATGTAGGGTGATTCTAAAACAGGGAAACACCGCATAATAATTGAGAGCTGTCTTGTTATGGTGGCACAAGCCGGGCACCACACATTGGCGTATCTAAGGAAAAATTCCCATTTTCATTCTCCCACATCGTGTGCACACGAATTTCTGCAAAACACCTGAGGGGTTAACATGCTCACTACACCCCTAGGTGAATACCTTGAGGGTGTTGTTTCCAAAATGGGGTCACTTCTGGGGGGGATCCACTGTTTTGGTCCCACAGGGGCTTTGCAAATGCAACATAGCGACCAGAAACCAAATGCAGCAAAATCTGTACACCAAAAGCAAATGGCGCTCCTTCCCTTCTGAGCCCTGCCGTGTGCCCAAACAGCATTTTACGACGACGTGTGGGGCATTGCCGTACTCCAGAGAAGTGGCTTTACAAGCGTTGGGGTTCTTTTTTTCCTTTATTTGTTGAGAAAATTAAAAATTTGGAGCTAAAGCTACGTCTTATTGAAGAAAAAGGATTTTTTTTATTTTCACTGCCCAATTCTAATAAAATCTATGAAACACCTGTGGGGGCAAAATGCTCACTACACCCCTAGATGGATTACTCAAGGGGTGTAGTTTTCTCAATGGAGTCACTTTTTTGGCGTTTTCACTGTTTTGGTACAAATGCGACATGGCCTGCGCAAACCATTCCTGCTAAATTTGAGCTCCAAAAGCCAAATGGCGCTCTTTCCCTTCTAAGCTCCGCCGTGTGTCCAAACATCCGTTTATAACCACATGTGGGGTATTGTTTTACTCGGGAGAAATTGCTTTACAAATGTTGTGGTGCTTTTTCTCCTTTAGTCCTCGTGGAAATGAGAAAAAATTAGCTAAACCTACATAATCTTTGAAAGAATGACGATTTTTATTTTCACGGCCTACTTCCAATAATTTCTGCAAAAAACCTGCGGGGTCAAAATGCTCACTATACCCCTAGATAATTTCCTCAAGGGGTGTAGTTTCCAAAATGGGGTCACTTTTGGTGGATTTCCACTGTTTTGGCACCGAAAGAGCCCTTGAAACCTGACATGGTGCCCAAAATATTTTCTAATAAAAAGGAGGCCCAAAATCCACTAGGTGCTCCTTTGCTTCTGAGGCCGGTGGTTCAGTCCATTACCACACTAGGGCCACATGTGGGATATTTCTAAAAACTGCAGAATCTGGGCAATAAATATTGAGTTGCGTTTCTCTGGTAAAAACTTCTGTGTTACAAAAAACAATAGAATAAAAATGAATTTCTGCAAAAAAAAATGAAATTTGAAAATTTCACCTCTACGTTGCTTTAATTCCTGTGAAACGTTTAAAGGGTTAAGAAACTTTCTAAATGCTGTTTTGAATACTTTGAGGGGTGAAGATTTTAAAATGGGGTGACTTATTGGGGGGGTTTCTAATATATAAGGCCCTAAAAGCCACTTCACAACTGAACTGGCCCCTGTAAAAATAGCCTTTTGAAATTTTCTTGAAAATGTGAGAAATTGCTGCTAAAGTTCTAAGCCTTGTGACGTCCTAGAAAAATAAAAGGATGTTCAAAAAACGATGCCAATCTAAAGTAGACATATGGGGGATGTTAATTAGCAACAATTTTGTGTGGTATAACTGCCTGTCTTACAAGCAGATACATTTACATTTAGAAAAATGCTAATTTTTGCAATTTTTCACCAAATTTTGGTGTTTTTCACTGGTAAATATTGAATTTATCGACCACATTTTTCCACTATCATAAAGTCCAATGTGTCACGAGAAAACAATCTCAGAATCGCTTTGATAGGTAAAAGCGTTCCGGAGTTATTACCACATAAAGTGAAATATGTCAGGTTTGAAAAAATGGGTCTGGTCCTGAAGGCCAAAATGAGATTGGTCCTGAAGGGGTTAAGAACATTTCTCCACGAAGGTTAAGTTCAAGTCTACGAGGCCTGTGGTGTAGAACACGATTTTCATGCATAGGACAGACATAGGCCTTGTGTGGTAAGAAATGCTGTATTATAAGAATTGCTGCAAGGATGGGATAATTAGCTCCGCTCTCTCATCTGGGAGGAGCAACTCAAAGCAGATAAATGTTCACTTTGCGAGACGAGTAACGAGAAGTTTCTATGTATGAAAAGGTATATCATAGCTTTTAATAAATAATTCTGATGGATATTGATCTATTGATCCACATGAACCACACTAGAAATGGTCCCGCAGCGTGCCGTAAATAATTTATAGCTCACAGCCTACTTGTGATGTCATACCGAATCATTAAAAACATTCCAGATATTATAGGAAAGCTGCTCCCCGGCCTCCTCAACAGCACGAGGCCATGGATTTGTAGCCTCCAATATAACTTTCATCTACTCATAAATCAGACAACTTGCAGGTATTTTAAGACGATGTACGATATGTGTCAATGACATTTCTATAGCGGTTAAAGGGGTCGGACAATAGCGGTTAAATACTTTTCTTTAAGAAAGGTCCGGTGACAATAAGTTGAGAACCGGACCCCCTGTCATAAACTCTAATCTGTGGAGGGACCCAGAAGCAGGCGTTGAATTATCCTTCAGCACAGCATTGGAAAAATGCAGCATTAGGGCCCGTTCACACGTGGCAGAGTTTTTCCGCTGCAAATGTTGGTGCAGATTTGGGGCAGTTACGCAATGAATCTGCAGCAACATTTGCATATTTGACAGGTAATTCAGACGTTGCGGATATCACAGCGGACTTGCCACAGATTTCAGTTTTTGCATTACAAAGGCTGAAATCCGCAGTGAAATTCCGCTTCTTCTCCGAAACAGACAGTGCATGCTGCGGAGGGGAAATTCTGCACCGCAGCCTATGGTCCGCAGCAGAGTTTTCCGCAATGTCTGAACTAACTTGCCTAAAAGTGTATTGAAACCACTGTAAAAAACGGCCGCTGGAGAATTCCACAGCAATTCCGCCACATCTGGCCGTGCCCTTACAAAATTCCCACTGCAATTAAAGGGGTTGTCTAGGATTAGAAATAAATGGCTGCTTCCTTACAAAAACAGTGCCACATCTCTCCATAAGTTGTAAGTGGTATTGCAACTCAATTCAATGGCACAGAGCTGCAATACCAGACACAACCCATGGACATGTGTGGCGCTGTTTCTTTAAAGGGCTGTCCATATAATGAATGAACATGATGGACCTTCTAGAGAAATAGACTCTCTATGTAGCTGCTCCGGCTACTAGAGCGGGGAATCCTCCTCTGAAAGGTTTGTGGAAATGATGACCGTGGCTCCTACATTTAACTCCGAATAATTTCTGGCTAATAATTAGTTAATCTACGTCTTTAAATGATTTTGATTGACATAGAGTGTAATGTATTGCAGTGAACGTACACATAGAAATCGTACCTCTCCTTTTAGCAACACTTCACTGTATAATGTACATAAAATGTCGAGTTACTTTGCAAATTCTGTGCGGTACTTTTGTTGTACAGAGTGAATTTTAGTATGTGTTTATCTCCAATCATGTCCAGAGCGGCTTTAGAAAATTCAGCCGGTTGCCCAGGGAAACAGATTACTCTTTATTTATAGTCCACAGACAAAGGCTAACAGCATTGGTCCTAACAGAATAAATGTCCCCGAGCTCCCATAATGCAATTCTCTTTGGTAGAAGTAAACCAGGAGACATGCAGCTCTGGATGTGACTAGAGTATAACATGAATCCATTTCAGATCAGTACAAGATAAATTAAGCAAAGTATCTGCAATAAACTCAAAGGAGTTGTACTGGATAAAAAAAAACAGTGCCACACCTGTGTAAAGGTTGCATATGGCATTGCAGCTAAGATTACATGTTTTTTCTAATCCTATACAACCCCATTAATCTATGCGACATTACAAACACAGTATGTGGTTTAAATATGACGTTTCCCTTTAATATATGCTTTTCAGTAGTAATTTGAACTGGCTCAGGAATTCATAGACAGAAACACAAGCTCCAAGATAACTTTATATCATTGGGAGCAGACTGCAGATGCCATATTACTTTAGATCTGGCTGATTTGTTTCCTTTATAGTAGACATGACGGCCCAGGCATATGTATAGAACTGAAACATCTTGTAACTTGTAAGGTGAAAGAGAAGCTTTTGAGTTTTAATGTGTTCATGGGAACATCAAGACTTACATTGTGATCACTGATCAATTGCACATCTGCTGCGTCTCTCAAATGAGAGCAAGAAAGAAATGCCCCAGTGGAGGAGGACACCTGCCAGGCTGGGGTATAGAATAATATTGCCTAAAAATAAAGAAAAAACCCATTACATTTCAGAGTGAGAAGAAAGTTTTTCCACTTTAGATTAAAAAAAAACTTCTCATGAAAGCCGCCACTTATACTCTCCAACAAAACATCTGAATATGACTTTGAGAAATCCTTTTTCTGAGTTTTTTTTTTTTCTAATTTCAGTTTCTATTACAAATCTTTCCAAACCAAATGCAATAAATGTAGATTGTGAGCCAGATGCGGAATGCAAAACTTTTGGCACAAAATACTCCATCAAAAGACACTGCAAATGAAATACACTCCCCCTGAGGGATAAGTCTACATTTTAATTTAATTTGATATTTCAAATTAAATTAATTCAAATGGTTATGCAATTCCCCAGGAAAACGATCTCGGCTTATCGTGGCCTGCCACCAAATTGTTTAGCGCTTATGATATATTTCATACTGTTAACGAAGACTGATGGATTGTGATGGAGGCAGAAGGTTTTTATGTGAGAATTCATTGTCTATGCGCTTGACACAAGTGTAAGGATATGAACATTACTTGTCCGACATGTAAATCACATTGACCGACTTCCTTTTATTTCTCCCCCAGAGCCGTTTACATGGCGAGTCCTGCGGCCGTTGTGTTATTATGATTGCATTACAGCGCAGTAATCACGGTTCCTCACCAATACTACAAGAGAGATTTGCTGAAACATATTTTTGATGGAATAAATTAATTTGTTATTTTCACCCAATCCCTTTCTGGTTTGCTCCTAGACGGATACAAGCCGTAGTCGGAGTTCTAGGAATAAGACGTCCTGTATATACTACAGCAGTTATATTCGGTGGTTCATGTGTATTGACATGGACAGAAACGTTTCTATTTCCGCTTATGGTTGTTGGTTATTTACTTCTATGTATCATTCAGGCAAACGTAAACCTAAAACAAATCACCTCTGACTGACAAAAGGCTTGAAATATCAGGTTAAGGACGGGGAATTTATTTAACGATTTGGCGTTTAAAAAGTTGGAAATTTTCTTGCATGCCACATTTGCGCTAAAATGTGCAACTTTTTACACCTCTCACCGCTTTTGAAAAGCGATGAGAAAAGTAGGTGGGGCTAGGCTGGAGAAGGCGGGGCCACCGTCAGCAATACACGTTAACTATAATTGACACCAGAAATTAATGTAAATTATAGCGCACATCTACTATTTTTAGTTTGATGCACAAATAGACAAATATGTACGTATGCCTCTTAATAAAGTTTTGCACATTTTACTCCAGCGAAGTCTGAATTAAGGCTATGTTCACATGGGGTATTTTGCCGAGTTTTTTGACGCGGACACCGCGTCGCAAAACTCGGTAAAAACGGCCCGAGAACGCCTCCCATTGATTTCAATGGGAGGCGTCGGCGTCTTTTTCCCGCGAGCAGTAAAACTGCCTCGCGGGAAAAAGAAGCGACATGCCCTATCTTCGGGCACTTCCGCCTCTGACCTCCCATTGACTTCAATGGGAGGCAGGAGAAAGCATATTTCTCGCTGTTTTATGCCCGCGGCACTCAATGGCCGCGGGCGAAAAACGGCGCGATAATCGCCGCGAAAATCGGCGTTCAGGGAGAGGAAAATCTGCCTCAAAGTTCCAAACTGAATTTTGAGGCAGATATTCCTCCCCCAAAATACTCCGTGTGAACATAGCCTAAGGGCATGACCACACATGGCGGAATTCCTCCGCAACTGTCCGCATCAATGCCGCACCTAATCCGGGTTGCGGATTACGGCTGCGGATCTGCACAAAATGTGCAGAAAATTGATGCGGACTAGCTGCTGCGGACTGCAGGAAAAGTGCTTCCCTTCTCCCTATTCAGTGCAGGATAGAGAGAAGGGACAGCACTTTCCCTAGTGAAAGTCAAAGAAATTCATACTTACCGCCCGTTGTCTTGGTGACGCGTCCCTCTTTCGGCATCCAGCCCGACGTCCCTGGATGACGCTCCAGTCCATGTGACCGCTGCAGCCTGTGCTTGGCCTGTGATTGGCTGCAGCCGTCACTTAGAATGAAACGTCATCCTGGGAGGCCGGACTGGAGACAGACGCAGGGAGTTCTCGGTAAGTATGAACTTATATGTTTTTTTACAGATACATGTATATTGAGATCGGTAGTCACTGTCCCGGGTGCAGAAACAGTTACTGCCGATCGCGTAACTCTTTCAGCACCCTGGACAGTGACTATTTACAGACGTCTCCTAGCAACGCTCCCGTCATTACGGGAGCCCCATTGACTTCCTCAGTCTGGCTGTAGACCTAGAAATACATAGGTCCAGCCAGAATGAAGAAATGTCATGGTAGTAAAAACAATACGCTCCGCAGCACACATAAGATCTGCGGACTTCATTGCGGAATTTTGACTCTCCATTGAAGTCAATGGAGAAATTCCGCCATGAGTCCGCAACCAGTCCGCCACTGCTCCGCAACAGACAGAGCATGCTGCGGACACCAAATTCCGCTCCGCAGCCTATGCTCCGCAGCGGAATTGTACGCATCGTGTAAACGAACACTGCTAAATTAAAGTGAAAGTCAATGGAGAAACGGCTCCGCTGCGGATTAACGCTGCGGAGTGTCCGCAGCGGAATTTAAGTGAAATTCCGCCATGTGTGAACCCGCCCTAAGACTGGTGTATAAGACGTGTGTTAGTAATTCTCCCCCATTGTGTTGCATTTTGATAACATATCCGGCTGTTCTGCACACACAAGTCCCTACTGTAATAAATTACTTAATATCACTACTGCTCCGGCCCTGTTCTTTATGTGGACATTTTAAAGAAATCTAAAATATATTAAAAGGACTTGGAACTGCCAAAAATGTTACAATTTGTTACAAATAAAGCAATGCACGATGGTGGAGTGGGTGGTACATAAGATCTAGTATACAGCGCTTCTTACAAAAAAACTATTCGGTCCTTTACTACAATAATTGTTTAGTCATAAGAGAAATTAGGCCAAGTTCAGACTAACTGGACTCCACTTCTGCACTACTTTCCTATACAGAGGAGGCATACTGCATTTTAACACAGGAGCCTATGGGCAAAGTATTCCACTGTATACATGCTGCATTTAGAAAAAAAAAAAAAAAAGCGCAAAAACATTTCGGCCTATGAAATGAAAAATGTGAATAAATGTGATTGAAATACATCTTAGTGGCAGCGGATTAGTGAATATATACAGTAACATGTCTTCCTGGTGAACAGAAGGGTGTAATGACCGATCCCAACAAGTATCACGTATCCTATAGGTTTCAGCTGAATAATATAGAGTTGTCCGATATTTACACACCCTGGCATACTGCGGGTCCCTGTGAGACACGCGGATTACAATGTGGTATGGAGCGCCCACAGGATATTGCACTGTAAATGCTCCATTTTTTGCAGCACCACTGCAGGGAACACAAAGCATTACAGCCTTCCTAACAAAATCAATAGGGGCCCAACTTCAATGCGAGTCCTTAGATCCTCTGGACCGGAGCCCTGCTTTTAGCGAACCGTGGGGGGTCTGAGGCAGAAAACCTGTGTTAAAACATTTAGTAGCACGCAAGCTCAGCATGGAACAGTTAGATTTGTGGAAACAGAAGTCTGTATGCATGGCTGATAATATTAACCCCTCTAGAGAGCAATAAATTTGTGACAGTAAAAGACGACAGAGCAGCACTGGTAATATCATTTATAATCCCCCACTGAGGCACATCACCGGCTGGTCATCCCCTCATTTCACAGCTATTTCTGCGCCTCTCATTGCTGTGTGAGTGACACCTGTCCTGCTCTGTATCCGCCGGCTTCATCGCCAGATCCCTCTCCACAGATATTAGCATAAATAAATGAGTACATCCAGGCCTAGGAGACACAGACCTTCATAAGTCTTTATCGGTTTATCTGCCGCCGCGATGACCATTTCGTGATTTATTTATGTTTCTTTTTGTAATGTTCAAAGGCGAATAATGAGGAAGGTGGCAGCCAGAGCAGAACTCAGGGCCTCAGGACATCTAGCGAGCGAGAGGAGGGGAGGAGCGAGGAAAAGATTAGGAGAAGATGGGAAGATGACGGCTGGAGGTGCGAGCTTGTGAATTCATTTGGCGAGAGCTGATATTAGCATAGTCCTATGGATGAGGCTCTGCCAGTGCTAAGCACATTACTAAGACTCTGCTGCGGAAATTGTTAACCTGTGAGAAATTAACTAGTCTAGCTCCCAGGGACAGGATGTTGATGGCTGCAATACACAGGTACCCTGGAACCATGGCAGAGGGAAATAACCAGCGAATTCAAGGCAACAAACGACTTACACACAGGCAGCGGAGACTGAGGGTAATGAGACAACAGCACAGCGGTGACGGGAGAAAAGAACAGAAACAACAACTAAATAAATAAATAAAATGAAAACCTTGTGGCAGTCAAATCAGTACGGAAGGAGAACGCTGCGAGATTTTACAAAAAAATAAAATAACTGCATCAAATTACAGCTGTCAAATCTCTCCAACTGGAAGTGTCAAATCCAGCTCATTACACGGACGGCAGGTTCCTCTCTGCTCAAGATTGGAAGGTTCCTAGAAAAGCCTTTATATTTTGCCAATTGAGCAACATTTCTTTGCTTAACCTCCCAGGTGCTGTAGAATGAAAGCAACCATAGCTGTCTAGTGTCGATGGAGCGAACGGGGTGGAGAAGGGGTTAATGCCTGGTTATTATAAATTAGAAAAAAAAAAGTGGAGCCTGCAGAAGGAGGGCTGGCATGGACTGAATAGGGCTTTGGGGAGGAGATGCAATTTCTGTTCCAGTCCATGTGGTTAAAAATACTCGGAATTCTTTTTCTTTATGCATGAATTCAATGATCATGAGAGATGAATGATGAAGAATGTCAGTCTATCCGTGAGGAGCAACGTATACATTCTACACTGCCAGTCCCGGTTATCTAAAGAGACAGGCCAAGAAAAGACAGCCAGAAGAAGGCAAGTCTGAAAGAGACATCCACAAGCAGGCAGAAGGAGAAGGCAACTCTGAGGCCGAATACACACGTTGCATATTACATGCGGTTTTGCCTGACGAAATCGTGTGCGGCAATACCTCAGCGTAATACAGTACCAGCAAAGTCTATGAGATCCCAGGTAATCTCATGTCCACGCTGCAGTATTTTTCGTAAATTGGCCCGCGGTGCGTATTTTCACATGTCAATTTATCTCACGGTTCCGCTTGCAAATTCTATCCCTGTAGTTCTAAAGAAATAGCAGCAAAACCCGCAGCATGAAAACGCACCTATTTACACCGCAAAACGTAAAAACCACACCGAAAAACGCATCAAAAAGCGCACCATATGGTGCAGTTTTTTCCTGCGGTTTTGCTGCGGATTTTCAGAAATTCGTGGCTGATCATGTAGCCAGGACTCCTGAGGCAGATGTGCGATGGGGACACTTGTAGAAAACGTAGATTTATGTCACTTACATTTTGCGCTCACAACTAGGTCTATAACTAGGTCCCCTTTTAAAATGCCCTATTAGGGTATTCTGAGTAATAGAGGGGGCAAGGGGCCTGGCTTGAGACCCTATCTATTAGTCAGAGCCGAGACACACAGTAAGGGTCCTCTTACATGGTCCGACATGGGCCGTGTAAACGAGCGAGATCAATGAGGCAGCTCGTTGATGGGCGCTCGTTTGCTCCTTTCACAAGGAGCTAGTATGTGGGCGAGCGATCATTACTATGCTCACTTGTCCCCATGCATTTCTATCATGTCTTCAGCACATCTCCCTGTTTACACACCAAGATGAGCTGCCGATAACTAAAATATTGTTGTATCAGCCGATAAACGAGTGTTTACTCGGCTGATTATTGCCCTGTTTACACAGAGTAATTATGGGGAACGAGCCTATGAACGCTCATTTTCCAGATAATTGTCCGGTATAAAAGGGCCCTAAAGAGCAGTCAGTGCACCCATGCATTACACCAGTGTTCCCCAATCATTGTCTCAGAAGCCACATGTGGTTCTCAGGCCCCCTATATGTGGCTCCCAAACTTGCAGCAGCCCTAAGTAATTTTGCGCCCTAGTGGTACCAGGGATGTCATAGTATTAGTCAAAACAAATCACTGGCAAGTAACAACAAAGTAAGAGCCAAATGACTCAGTCATAGACTTTTACTCTTTTAATAGCCACTATGGCTCAGCACCGCCTGACACATAAGTGATAGTCCACTCATTTCAATGGGTACCATGTTATGTGCCGTTTCTCCTGCAGAAATAAACAGCGCCCGCTGGGATCCTCCGCCAATAACAACTGATATAGCAAGATGTTCCAGTTCTTTGAATACAAACGACAGATGTCTACACTCTGAATACCATAGCCATGTCCATGGATATGGATCTACCTATATTGTATTTGCTTAATTTATATAGAAAGCTTTCTAAATGACGACATATCCATGTCAACCAAAATGAAAACTTCCATTCTTTATGCTGCTGGCACCATTAAGATAGAAATCATGTATATGTCCCAAAGGACATGTTTTGTCCAATTTCATGGCCAGAGACCTTTACTTATAAAAAGATTCCCTTTAAGGCAGGGGTGGGGAACTTTTTTTCTGCCAAGGGCGATTTGAATATTTGTAACATCAGTCGCGGCCATACAAAATTATCAACGTAAAAATTCGCCTGCTATATTTGGTCAAACATTTCATTAACTCCCCCCTAATGTAACGGCTGGAGCTGCTTCTCTTTGGTGAGGCGTGTCTGTGTAGGCTGCAGCTGGCGGCAAATACATTTAGGTCCTAACTCTACATGAGGCCTCTGCTAAATTCCTAAATTTTAGGAGCGGGAGGAGGGTGGACAGAGCCAAGTAGTGTCATTAACTACTAGTGAATGAAGCAGCAGGGAGTGGACCAGTCCAGTCATCTAACCACACAACCGCACTCAGACCGCCACCACCTCATTCACTAGTAGTGAATGACGCGGCGGTCTAAGTGAGGTCAGTGTATGCCGGAGGGCCAGACCAAATAATTTTGTGGGCCATATATGGCCCACGGGCCTGACGTTCCGCACCCCTGCTTTAAGGGGTAGGTAATTCCTGTATTGTCAGAGTTTTCCTAACTGAGGTGGAGATGAGAAACCTACTAAGCATAATGCATAAGGACACGTTGCAGAGCGTTCCTGTCACATTTCACGGAGACTGTATATTTATATGCCTTCTGTACACACGCCCTGTATCAAATACAAATAAAATAGATACATAGAACTCAGCATAAGAACATGAGAAACTGCCGACATAACATACTGGAACGTCAGAGTAGGCCCCAGGGCAGAGTATCACACGTACTACTAACAGATCCATGTGGGAACAAACATCTCCAATCTCACAGCCGAGTCTGGATGTGTCTGTCAACAGCTCAGATAAGCAATAACAACATTGCCCTCTTCGCTCATACATGTTTTGCAGAAGGTTATATGAAATATATTTATTTTCCTTTGTGAATAGGAAATGTCCAGAGTTGAGGTGGGTGAAACCCCCAGCAAAGTGGAACAGGTCATGTGTGAAGACCTGCAAAGGGGTCTCCAAACCGGAGCCAAGGTTTGCATCGGATCGTTGATCAGTTACCCATTTGCTGGCCATTAGGATGTATTGCAGATTAGAAATTCTTTGGCTACGTTCACCTTTGCAATTAAATGTTTACCGCTCTAATGTAGCTTTGCAATAGTTTTCTCCTGTTTTGTGTCTAAATCTCTAAGGCCTCATGCACACGAACGTATTTTTGCGGCCGCAATTCACCCGCAAATCTGCCGGTGAATTGCGGCCCCATTCATTTCAATGGGCCCATGCACACGGCCGTGGTTTCCACGGTCCGTGCATTGCCCAGGAGCCTGAGCCCGCAAAAAGATAGGAAGTGTCTTATTATGGCTGTATTTTGCAGTCCAGGCTCATAGAAATGAATGCACGAGGCCATGTGCACGGCCTGCGATTTGCGGGCAGCCCGCGGGTGACACTCCGCCACCGTCCGAGCTGCAAATCACGACCGTGGACACCACTACAGTCGTGTGCATACCTTATGCAGACCTAAATGTCTCTATGGTTACAGATCATAAAACCGTGTGTGTAGTCTGATCCATTTTAGTGTGTAACAATGGAGACACATAGTTCTGCAAAGGAGCTGTATACACAAAACGGGATGAGATTTCTTTCAGGACTATTTTTCGATGCACTGGAGATATAAAAAAAAAAAAGGAAATTGGTTGTACAGGCGGAATCGTATTCTACAGATGGATGAATGGGATAAAATTATTTGTTCCTCTACGGAGGACTCCTTTAACTGTAGAATTATATCAGCAACTGTTAAAAGAAAAACTACTGAAGCTTTTACTGATCTTAAGTGCACTAACATAAAAATTACTTATGCGCCAGGAAACTAAGCCTCAAACTATTTTATCTGGTGCTAATGAGCCCATTTAACAATTTTGGCGCAGATAATTCAGCTTTGAGACTATCCTGAGATAATCTGTAAAATACATCACTATTCATCTGCCATATAATTACTGCTAATCTCGAGATAGAATTGTAACCATCTGAATGGAAGATATGAAAAAATTGGTTTAAAATTATAGGTCAATATCTTCAACAATTATAGGAGAAGTAGGACTATGATTACGTCCTTTATTACAATCTGCGGCTCCATTCAGAAGCCCAGGCAGTGATTTACGTGTGGCCCCATTTGCAAGTGAAACTTGTACAGACTTCTATTTTTAATTGAAGATATTGAAACTGGCAGAGAGAGAGATAGCAGGAGAGGGAGAGCTATTCATAAGAGACGGCGCACGACTCGCAGAAGAATAAGAGAGGGAGCTGTTTCTATTTGATATGAAACGAAACAAAGGACATTGAATGGGAGAGATGGCGGCTCAATAGAGCGCAGCTGACCAATATATCTTAAGTCAGAGACACTTGCTGCATTCTGTATGCAGAGAGAGAAGCGCCAGCACGTTGAATTATCCCCAGTCAGTCGGCAGAAACTGCTCAGATTGAGTCAATCTATAGCACAGGAAACAGGGAATTAACACAGGAAGTCCGCCATGCCTCCGACTTTGAGAAATTTCATCCTCTAGCAGCCTTAATTAATGTCCTAGAAAGCCGCCAATGACAGTGGCTCACTTGTGAAAATCTACTGTATGGGACATGTACATGAATACCAAATCATAGTCATTAGAGCCTGCTGTAATTCCAACAATGAATGATGGATGAGCCAGTCTGCTGTGTCACGGGCGCTGCTGGATAAAGGTGTGTGATAAATTGCAGCGACTTGGAGTGGATGGCCCTGCATTCCTCTTACGGTCGCACCTGGCGTCATTTCTCATCCAAACCAATTGGACCGCGGCAGTGTGAACGTGCGAGACGCAGCTTAAACCAGCTCCTCTTCCTTAATAACAGAGGCTGACGTGTGATGAGGTGGTGTTTTTTCTTCACGCTCACATCGGCTGGACACAATGAATACCTAGATAATGTGGCACTGTGCATGACGTCATGCCATGCCGATAAATGCTTTTGTATGAACAATAAAGGGGTTGTCTCATGTAGATAAACCCTGTACATACACCCTATTAGGTCACCTGGACAACACAGAGGAGGTCGTGTCTATGAGAGCCGCTCTATCATCTCCGGTGGACTCGAACCCTTCATCACAATGGCCACCATGTAATACTACATAGTCAAAGCAATGGCCGCTGTTGGGGAATGTCTGGCGAGCTGAGGCTTCCCCCACCAAATCAGGGGTTTGCTGGGGGCGTCAGGAGCCAGTAATAGAGTGATCAGCAGATGAGCGCACTGGCTCCCATATGAATGTCTTAGGGCATGTCTGGGATGATAAGGCTGGTTCACGCTGCAATAAATCGGCTTGTATTAACAGGTGGATTTAATATACGGATTTTACCTCAGTTTTCTGAACATCCGGACTGAAAATCTGCAATCCAAACACCACAAGTGTGAACATGACCAACAGGCAGTCCGATTTATGTAAAAATAAAACGTATTCGCTGTTTAATGGAAAGTTCTGCAACTTTCTTAAAAAAAAAACTTGGTATTTCAGTTCCTCACCAATTTCAAGATCTCTACTTGCTGCCAATAATAAAACATTTCTTGTCTATATCTGTCCGGTGAAACCTTGTAAAGATCATAGTTCTGACATCTGACACAGCAGCAGGGCTTGTTAGGCTGAGTTCACACGTGGCGGAATTTCACTTGAATTCCGCTGCGGACACTCCGCAGCGTTAATCCGCAGCAGAGCCGTTTCTCCATTGACTTCCACTTCTATTTAGAAGTGTTCGTTTAGACGATGCGTAAAATTCCGCTGCGGAGCATAGGCTGCGGAGCGGAATTTGGTGTCCGCAGCATGCTCTGTCTGTTGCGGACTGGTTGCGGACTCATGGCGGAATTTCTCCATTGACTTCAATGGAGATTCTAAATTCCGCAATGAAGTCCGCAGCTGTCATGCACATGTTATGTGTGCTGCGGATGCGTCTTGCTTCATTCTGGCTGGACCTATGTATTTCTAGGTCTACAGCCAGACTGAGGAAGTCAATGGGGCTCCCGGAATTACGAGAGCGTTGCTAGGAGACGTCAGTAAATAGTCACTGTCCAGGGTGCTGAAAGAGTTAAGCGATCGGCAGTAACTGTTTCTGCACCCTGGACAGTGACTACCGATCCCAATATACAGCAACCTGTAAAAAAATAGAAGTTCATACTTACCGAGAACTCCCTGCTTCTGTCTCCAGTCCGGCCTCCCAGGATGACGTTTCAGTCTAAGCGACGGCTGCAGCCAATCACAGGCTGCAGCGGTCACATGGACTGCCGCGTCATCCAGGGAGGTCGGGCTGGATGCCGAAAGAGGGACGCGTCACCAAGACAACGGCCGGTAAGTATGAATTTCTTTGACTTTCACAAGGGAAAGTGCTGTCCCTTCTCTCTATCCTGCACTGATAGAGAGAAGGGAAGCACTTTTCCCGCAGTCCGCAGCAGCTAGTTCGCATCAATTTACTGCATTTTGGGCAGATTCTGTGCGGCATTGATGCGGACAGTTGCGGAGGAAATCCGCCACGTGGGGGCATGACCTTACAGTGTATATATGAGGTGTCATGTAACAAGCCCTGCACCTTATTCATTTACATGAACTTGACGGTCGTTCGAGGATTTCACTCTCATTTCAATGGTGGCAAGCAGAGGTCTTGAAAATGGTATTGAAACAGAGTATATGAGAATGTTTTCATAACATAATGATTAAACTTTATTTACATAAAACTGAACTGCTTCAACCTTACGAGAAGCATGATAGATAATGGCAAATAGAAAAACTCTAAGGCCCCACACACACGAACGTGCTTTTGCGGCCGCAATTCCCCCGAAAATCCACGGGTGAATTGAGGTCCCATTAATTTCTATGAGCCCATGCACACGACAGTGGTTCCCACGGTCCGTGCATTGCCGCAAAGCCTGGACCGCAAAAATGTCTTATTACGGCCGTATCTTGCGGTCCAGGCTCATTAAAATGAATGCACGCGGCCATGTGCACGGCCCGTGATGTGCGGGCGGCCCGCGGGTGACACTCCGCGGCCGTCCGACCCGAAAATCACGGCCGTGCACATGGCTACGGTCGTGCGCATGAGGCCTAAGACTTATACAAACACAGTATGCGTGACTACAGCAAGGAAACAACTGTACAAGGCCTCGTGCACACATCCTTCACCGTTTATTCGTCCGTAAAAAAAATGGATTCGCGAGTACGTTTTGATGTCCATTCCGTTTTTATTCCATATCTGTTCCGTTTCTACATAATCTGCGTCCGTATTGCATCTGTGTGTCATCCGTATTTCACAGACTGCAAAAAAACAGGAGGGAAAATCAGCCCGCCCTGAGGTTGCCTGGAAACCGATCTGCAAAAAAAGGACCACACACAGATGCCTTCCGTGTGTGGTCTGTATTTTTGACTGACTTGTAGGCTAGAATGGGTGAAGCCGATCTGCAAAAACGGACAGGAATAGGACCTGTTCTATAATTTGCAGTACGAACACACAGATCTACAAAAAAACGGATGTGTGCACGGCCCATAGAAATGAAAAGGTCAGGGTGCTATCCGTTAAAAAAAAACAAAAACGGATAGTACCCTGAGGAATATCACTGAAGTGTGCATGAGCCCTAAGTGAACATTGCTTTTCTTTTTTTTTTTTTGTTAAAACAATGTTTTTATGAACCTTTTTTTACAAATACAAAAATAATCTAAATACAATAATAGAGATAATGATATGGCGCTCCACATTAATCACACCCTATGCTAGTGATAGATCGTCATGCAAAAACACAGGAAATTATCCATTTATTAACCAAGTAAATCAAGAAGTTATAGGTATAATGAGAATACGGGACCGAACACAATTCTAATATAAGAGTGACCCCCCCGCCGTCCATAGTCTCGGCCGCTGCTCATTTTATCCCACAGCGGAAGCCCTGAGTGTTTATTGTTCCCAGGTCTCATTCTGAGAGCCCTCCAGTGTTAATATTACAGTAGGTAATAAAATGAAAGCCTTTAGTGGAAAAAATATTATATTAAATATTTGTTTACAGCAAAGTGCCATCTGAACAAAAATGAGGAGGAATTCACAGAACCTGCTCTTTTCTGACTCCTTGTAGAACTATGCTAATTCAGGAGGAAGAAAAGTTGCATGTAATGAAGTGTTGTATGAAACATTCGCACTTCTGAAAAATATTCACATGGGCCTTAGATCACAGAAACAACTTTCCACCACTTGCATAGGTCTCCTGCTTATTTCTCTGCCTGCCGATATTAGACGAGCCAACAGGGATTTTGCTCTGACGGAGACGTCTTGTATTTCTCTTACCACCGTCATAAAATCTCTCATATGATAATGTACGATACAAGCAATCAAGGAGCTGAACACTCAATATTCACCATAGTAGTTGTCAATGTTTTCACTAAATAGTACTGTACAAAGCTGTAATGAGGTACGCTCGGTTAGTGGACTGAGCGAAAGAGTCATTGCGGCAAGTTGTAAATAATCTTATATTAATATTGTATACTAGGAAGTACAATATTGCATTTCCTGATAAGGAAGTCCTAAGTAACCATTGTGCCAGGCTATGAATATGTTCGGAGGCTGCCTCCAGATTTGAAGTCCTGCATCCAGCGGGTGATTCCCTTCAGTCCAGAGCAGAACTGCTGTTAAAGAATATAAGTCTCCTCCATCTGCGTTACATGGGGGAAATGACTGAGGGTTCCCTGTACACTGGGTGTCACATACATTCCTTTGTTTATCTTCTTTTGTGTTTGCGTTGAGGAGGAAAAGTTGGTAGAAAATATATGAGAAAAATTGGTCCGCTCACCACTTATTTTAAGTAAGGACGCCACATTCCATGATTGAGCAGTGCACAGGCAAGAGGGCTACCTCGGGAGTAAGTAGAAATCCAAGGAACAAAGTTAGAGGTCCAGCACACGATATGATATGCAAAAATACAAAACTGTTTATTTGAGTCAAAATTAAAAAAACCCGGGGAGAGAACGCCTACGCATTTTGAACTTCTCAGTTCTTAATCATAGCTATGATTAAGAACTCAAAAGTTTGAAATGCGTAGGCGTTCTCTCCCCGGGATTTTTTAATTTCTTGTTTTAATTTTGACTCAAATAAACAGTTTTGTATTTTTGCATATCATATCGTGTGCTGGACCTCTAACTTTGTTCCGAGGGAAAATTGGCACCAACATGTTTCTTTGATAATAATCTGCCGCCAGGACCCTTTTCCATATGTAATATAAAGGCATATGGATGTCATAGAGGGGGGTCCCACACTTTGTCCGTTCTGTATGAGCCATAGCAGAGAGACGCAAACAACCAGCATGTCCATGTGCTACAGAAGAAATGAGAAACGAACGGCAAATCTCCCAGTCAAAAATAGTAGTTTGCTGGGGGTCTCAGGAGACCTGTAGAGATCAGATGATCATGGCAGAGGCTCGGATAATAAAGTGAGTTGTCTGTGATGGCCTAAAAAAAAGTGTACGTACACAACAAGCATCACAAAAGGGAATTGTGCTGCTGTTGCAAAATGTCCTACACTGAATCATTGTAACAATCAGTCAGTTGTACGAGCAGGATTAGGTCAGGATGGGCCTATAGTTATAAGAATGTTTCCTTAGACTTATTATACTATACATGGATTAATTACAAAAGACCAGAAAACCCTTTTAAAGAGAATCTTTCACCTCCCCATACGTGTGCAGCTGAGTGCAGCATGTAATGGGGAGGGCTGCACAAACCCTGGGGCACTTGAAATTTTTTCCAACCCTCCTCTGTTATTTAGATATCAGTGCAGTTACATTTGGCGCCCGATATTTAAATAATCCCCTGAACGGTCAATGGGGCGTGTTACTATGGCAGTGACACTGTCCAATCAGCTACGGACAGTGCCACAGCAAGGCAGACAAGAACAAGACTGTGTGATATGTCGCGAGAGATCACACAGTCTTGTCTGCCGAGAGCTGAAGAGTGAGAGCGTGCGTGCGTTCGCATAGCTCCGAGCTGTGCGTCCGCGTGCACACGCTCTTCTCTCTCCAGCTCTTACTGTGGCACTGTCCGTAGCTGATTGGACAGTGTCACAGCCATAGTAACACGCCCCCTTGCCTTAACACGCCCCATTGACAGTTCAGGGGGTTATTTAAATATCGGGTGCCAAATATAACGGCACCGATATCTAAATAACGGAGGAGGGTAGGAAAAAATTTCAAGTGCCCCAGGGTTTGTGCAGCCCTCCCCATTACATGCTGCACTGCGCTGCACACGTATGGGGAGGTGAAAGATTCTCTTTAAGTGATGTGCAACATATAAAAGTTCTAGTGTTAACCTGTCCAAACTCCAGGCTCTAACCCATTAAAAGTTAATGTGAAGTAGCAGTTGTGGCTCACTGAGGGAGAGAAGAGAATTAAATAATTGCTTGCCGGTTTGGCATGGCTTCAGTTTAGATCCAATCTATTTGATGTATTTCCTTCTTCTCCAAATGCCGGAGGAAACGGGCATGGATTGCAAGCTCTTCCATGAAGAGATTCATTAGGATCAGACAACAGAAAAAAAGGTTTTAAAATAAGAAGGGTAAAGATTGATTTGGCACGTACAAGTACAAAGGTAAGAAAGTGTAGAGAAAAATATATATACTTAATCCCTTGAAGGGCTCCCTCATGTGCGTTCTTTAAAAGCAGTATAGATGCAGTGATTCAGCCTTGGTTACGTAGCAACCTTAGACGGTCGGCTCACTGAATCAAACGCATCCCCAAATCAATCAATACGTTTAATAGCACTTCTGCAACAATGGCAGCTACAGCCAGAATTTGTCTTCATTTTGCCTGTTCAGCCGAGTTACAAGTAGGAAGAAATGGCGCAGCAGGTCTCCGCATGGTCCGTTAAGTTGGAGAAAGGCTTTTTTTCAATTTTCTTCACAGTGTTAATTCTTTGCGGGAATCTTAAAACGAAGCGTCTCACTCTGGCGTGGGCTACAGCTCAATGAGAAATACATTTTAATGCTCTGGTGAACAAATAGGTTTTAGATTTCTTATGAGGCAAAAAGCTCAGGTCGCACCTCCAGTAATAGGAGCGTATTTACAAACTGCATTTATCTCCGAGGATCCTGATGTGTATCTTCATATTACAATTCAGTCTATTAGAACTTTATAAACCTCTATAACAATACCAAGCGGGTACCACACAGGGTTATTATAAAAAGAACATATTCCTGACATTTACACTTCAGTTCAGCAGACAATTTCATTCTATTCAAGAAACAAAAACTGACCCCAGGCCTTACACCAGGCCGCTAACATCAAGTATACCCAACTGCTCATTCAGGGTTAAATACGCATATTACATTGGTTTCTATTATTACTGACTGCACACATAGCCAATGACACCCAGGCCTCTGGAGGTAAACAAGAATGTTTTCATTCACTGATCGCAAGCAGAAGTCTTGAACATGCTAACAAATTGAAACACTGAGTATATTGGAAAGTTGCAGAACTCTTCATTATAAAATATAGAAACACTCAAGCGGAAACAACTTTTCATCATTATATCCTACGCCTGATTCATACCGCCCAACATAAGCCCTGCCCCAATCCACCCTGGAACACCCACAAAACAATCCAGAATGCCCCCTTGTATGTAAATTTGCATATTGCACTCACTTCCCTGCAGTCCTGGCTGCTTCTGATCAGACACCATGTTGAGTTTTAGATATCACCCCGCTTTCTCTTCATCTGTGCTTTGCTATCAATCCCATGATGCCTCAGCACATCACCACATGAGCAGCTGTACCATCTGTGCCTGCTGGGAGGACAGTGCGATTCTCCTTCCCTAAATAATCTACTAAATAAGCTAAGGGAGAAGTATAGAGCCCGGGAGACTGATGCGTGATCTCCTTCATTATAACGGTGTGACAGGAGCCTGTCTAATCATCAGCAGTAACTGTGATAGGGGCTTGTGTGTCCCCTTTGTGGAGAGCGTGTGGAACAGTCCATGTAATGACATCATACAGGAAGTTCTGGTGCCTGTATGAGTGACACAGGATTATCCCCATTGACACAGGAAGAAAAAGCGTGTCAACTGCCTCAGTGTGATATATAATAATAGAAGCAGCAAGGAAAAGAACAGGTAAGAGGCTGACACATAATGGGGCACATGGCCAACAATCGTTTTGGTTGGAGTTTCCCTTTAAAGTGGTATTGCTACTGTCCGAGCTGCCACAGGTACCCTATACGAACTGTAGACTGTTACCTGCGCCCTGTTGGCCAGCTGCCATACCGCCAAGGCGGTACGGCCTAGTGGATCCATAAACCCTACGTGACAAACAATAACTCAGAAGTCATATGCAACTGCTTCAAATGATAGGCGGCAGAGCCTGGTAACTTCATACGTGCGTCTTGACATCATTCTATTAGTTTATGTCATGATACCGAGAAGATTGTCCTCCAAAATAATTACGGTACTTTATTCATTAGATTCCTGTGTTTCGCTTATTCCCTTTAAGGAAAGTACTCGGAGCTATTTTATATACACACATTTTTTTGAACTCTCACATAAATTGATAAAAACGATCATCTAGAACTACGGTACAGAGTTCTGAACACCCCTTCAGCAATCTTTACCACAACCCTGGTCCCCAGCCAGTTCCTTCGAGCCATAATGACAACGCTGTAGTTTACGAAGAGCATTTTGTTTTTCCCAAGTGCACGATTTTGTTCCCCAGACGCGCAGCAAATATGTCTCTTGTGATGTGTCTCTTATATAATCCATCATTTCAGAATATACAGAAGCACCGGGAGCACTTTGCTCGTACAGTAACTCGTTTACCTTTGAAAGCTGCAGCTCGAGTGTTTGGGGAAAAAATTAGCTGTAACTGTCTTGCAGATAAACATGATGAACTGTTTGAATTGTCTGCGACTCCATGATGTTTACTCCTACACTTTCTAATCTGCTCTGAAACCTGCAGAAACATAAGGAATATCACTCTGACCTTAGTGCTCGGCAATGGCCAACATCAATGCGTAATATGGCATAATAAGCAGATTTATTGTACACATAATGAAGGCGTGATCTGAAGCTACGACCGCTCATAGGAAGCAACGGCAGGAACGTTACTTAGAAACACAGAAGGTAGACGACAATTATGAGGAAATATACGGCTGTGTATACAGACTTGTGTATCACAAAATATTACCATTAGAGCAGGCATGATTAATTAGTTTAATCCTAGGCCCTGTTCACATCACGTTTGTGATATACGTTCAGTGTGTATGCCAGGAAAGTTCCCGCCGTAAATGCCAAGCATATCCAAAGGGCTCCATTCACCTGGCAGGGGCTAAAATAGCGTCTTCTCCGGGCCTCCGTTGGGCCGGTAGACATCAGTATATTTCACTACCAAGGTATGAAATGGTAACCAGTAAAAGAACATAAATCATGCGAAATAAATTTTCTTTACAATGGGACACTATGAGTGACGTATCACACCGTACGCCAATGCAGTGGAATAGGTCACAGGGCGTCAGACGTCTAATCAAGTGGAGCATGACAAGTTGCGGGGGGTGAATACTATGGGAGGCACAGCCTGGAGCCCTTCCCCACTGTAGTGTCGGCGGCAGGTGCTGAAGGACGAGGTGCAGGCGATCTTTTTGAGAGAGAGGATGGGGCCAGGTGGCTGTGGTGTGGGAAAGAGCAACAGCGGCCGCAGTGTTCAGAGAGACAGGGAGTCAGGCTACGGGGTCTCGCTGCTGAAGAAGAATCATATCGGCGCTGTTCTTCAGTCTGTACCCCAGGCGGTGTGTGTTATACGGTGACAGCAGGCTGGATGGAAATAGCATGGAACTTAGGGGACATATTGGCAGTTTTGCTATATAGAGAGAGGCTGACACATCCTATTGAATGCTTCTAGTGGGATACGTTGCAGCCTTCCGTTGGAGGTATACCTCTGTCGTAGGCTGTATACTGTGATGTGAACAGGGCCTTAGACAAACTAAAAGGCAATATCTGATGCTTGGCTTCAATGGGTGACAATACACAGGAACGGTTTGCTTCATTGTGTTTTAATTATTTTAGGATTTTATTTTTATAAACGGATGTCAAGACTATACAGTGGCCCCTTACATGTTGAAAATGTTGTCTCAGCACAAGTTGCCTGCTTCAAAAATAATAAAACACAACCACATAAACACTGGATTGTTTACAATCAAAAAAGACTAGAGAAACATACAGACAAATTCAAGTGGAGAGCGGAGCTGGAGAGCGGAGCTGGAGAGCGGAGCTGGAGAGCGGAGCTGTGCTCCTGAATCTGTGTGTGCAATCACTGGGTGCAGTTTTGTCATCTCAGTTGTTTGTGCTCCAGTTCTGATGCTTTCAATTTACGTGCCCCCCCCCCCCCCATCTTATCTCTATCCTGAGATGTTTAACAAACATGTTAAAAAAAAAAATGTTTACTGGATGGCAGTGGTGGAAGCCTCTGAGAGATGCCATCCGTCACCCATAGACTCCCATGTTAAAAAAATATATACATTAACGTATACTGTTTTTTTTTTTCTGGATGGCACAAGATTGTATTGAATTGGTATCATGACAAATTGTAAAAGGCTCTGTCCACATCTGTGTTGTGTGTGGCCCCTAACAGACCCTCCGACGCAGATGTGAACAAAGCCTTACATAATGCAATTCAAGAAAAGCGTAGGATGGACACATGTATGTCACTATATGTGACATCAAGTAGCTATCTGACAGGCAGCTACTTTCTGTCAGCCATATTAGTTCTCATGGGGCTGCGTATTGTGTCACCTGGTCTCCCACAGGGTTCTGCTTGGCAAGTCAATCACATTGATAGAATCACCTCATTCTTCTCACGGTGCAGACGTGTGTTATTCAATCTATACCAGAAGAGTGGAAAGTTACCTGTGCCCCCCACCTTGTAACACACAAACATTTTTATTTTTCAAACTTTTGGAAATAAGATTTAATTACTTTTCAAATGACAAACTTGAACTGATTTCTTGAAATAAATCTGATACCTAAAAATAATTCAGATGACTCTCCTTTTAAATCATCTTTCTGTTACCAGCTCGGCAGCAGTACGCGGTGCTGTATTATTTATACGTTTATAATTATGTCATGGAGTGAAGAGGATGACACATATACCAGATCCACGTTCCACCCTACGAGCAGAGAGGACGGACCCACTCCCTATTCCCAATGTCACTCAGACTAATCATGCAGAACCAGACTGGGCATGGGGGACCTGTACACAATATTTATATTTTTCTCAAGCAATCACATTCTGCATTGTTATGTGCTTCATTAATAATGCACAGAGAGTAACAAGAAATGTAGATAGAGCTACTCCCCTCACAATGACTGATACAATGCATACAGCCATTATATTAATGAGCTAAAAGGGTTGTCCAGGGTAAGAAAAAGGGTCTATTTATTGTTTCCTCCAGAAACAGCACCATGTCTGTCCATTCGCTGTGTCTGGTATTAGAGCTCAGCCCTATTCACTTGAATGGAGATAAGTTGCAATACCAAATAGAACACAAGAGTGGCGCTGTTTCTGGGAAGAAAAAAAAAAAACAGCAGATCCCCCTTTTTCTAATCCTGGACATGAAAGTTTTCGTTTCAAAATAATTTATTGAATTACAACATAATTCGGATATACAATAAGCGGTTTGCAAACAATAAATCAGGACTTCACGCAGGAAGTCAAATAAACGATATCCAGCAGGGTATATTATTTAATGAAACGAGATAACATTAAACATTATGAACATGGTGTCCGTGAAGCAGGAAACACAAAAAAAAAAAAACAAACATGTCTGAAATTTCAGCGAGTCATACGAGCCGGTAAAGAAACAGCCTTGGGGTAGACCAAACCATAAATTCCCGATAATAGGCAAAGCAAAGAATAAGGATAGGGACCCGAGGACTCCTCCACCACACATAGTGGACATGACATTTTTACACGTTACCGTAACACGAGGAAAGATATCTTTACAAAAGATGCATAGAAATAAAAGTGCTCCAACAAGATCCCTGCATGGGTGGACGATGTATATGAAAAATTGCAAAACGTAATTGTGGTGTTCCCATAACAACCAATCAGAATCCAACAGCGAATGAGAAACTACAAGGAAGCATCTGACTAATTGCCCTGGCCGACCGAGTCAGAGTGCCAGGAAGAACTAAGGAAGGTTTACAGCCATAACTTCTAACATTTTCTGCTGAAAGCTCCAATTGCCAGGACACTGAAAGGATAAATTAGCTCCAAAAGCCAAGTTCTCATTTTGTAACATCTTAAATGGGTTGTTCCAATAAGGACATTTTTTCTCATCCGTTGTGCAGTTTCTGTATGTACTAGAGTCACCCCACATGTGTAACCCTTATATCACCAGTAACGGGGACCAGAAATCCTCACTTTTGGAATCTGACCAGTGATCGGACCCCCACATACTCCGTTGATATGGTTATAAAAGTCCTTTTTTGGTAGAAACCGCTGTAAATATTTTCCATTATGAATAATCTAAGACGCAAAACAGTGAGACGTTCCAATATGATCTCTCACATAGTTAGACAAATGCCATTCATTTATCTGATTAATGCCTAAAGTTTATTGGGGGCAGTTTATTAAGGCTAACGTTTCAAAAGCCAGTCTTCGGGTCAGTTCACATGTAGCGTAAATACTGTGGATTTTTCTGCAACGGATTTCGTTGTGGAAAATCCGCAACATAATACAGTAGCAGCAGAGTGGATAAAATGTGAACAAATCTCATCCACACGCTGCGTACATGATGAGTGGAAAAATCGCTCAGGAATTGACTTGCGATATGTTTTTTTAATCCGCAGCATGTCAATTGCATTTGCGTAATTGTTGCTTTTGTGTTGCGGGTTTTCCCCATTCAATTCAATGGGGAGGTAAAACCTGCAAGAAATAGCAAATGTTTATTTTTTGCGGCGGAAAAGAAGCAATTCCGCCGCAAAAAAAACGCAACTCAGAAAATAAAATAATCCTATACTTACCCAGAATTCTGTGTGTCTTCGTCCAGTCCGGCCTCCCGGGATGACGTTTCATCTCATGTGACCCCTGCAGCCAATCACAGGCTGCAGCGGTCACATGAGATGAAACGTCATCTGAGGAGGCCGGCCTGCATGACGGCAGAGGGACGTGTCGCCATGGCTCCGTAAGTATGAAATGGTTATATTTTATTTTTTTGGTGCGCTTTTTCGGCTGGATTTAGTTGCGACGCCCAGGACAGATAAACCGTGAACACAGCTTTGAATGAATAAGGATATTATTATTAAGAAAGTTGGAGTAAGATTAAAGTTTTTGTGTGCAAATATCCTCTTTTTACGCCAGAGAACTGATGTAGAGGGCTTTAAAAATTCCCCCCAATATGTATATGGCATAATGGTCTACCACTGTGGTCAGAAAGGGATTATTCACTCAGCAGAGGTCACTAGCAGACTGCTTTATATGTCATACAATGAAGTCTTCTACTTCAATAAGATCCTCTCCTGCTTTATTGGTTTTGAACTATAAACACATTTAACTTCATGGTTATTGGTTTCTCCAGGAATGAGAACATTTTACATGATTTTGTAAGAAGCAAGATGAGGAAAAGTGCAAAC
The DNA here is from genome assembly GCF_050947455.1 of Rhinoderma darwinii. Lineage (NCBI taxonomy): Eukaryota > Metazoa > Chordata > Amphibia > Anura > Rhinodermatidae > Rhinoderma > Rhinoderma darwinii. The sequence goes on from NC_134696.1 coordinate 3,229,894, forward strand.
AAATAGGAGGCAGCAGAACGGACCCCCTGGTCACCATGGCATAGGGGGCTACACAGATCTCACGCTTCAGTGAGTGAGGGAACGCACTCAGGTGGTTTATCATATAAACACTTCATGGACCAGAGACATGTAATTCTTGTCTGACCATATTGTGGAGAGCAGAGTGTAGAGGTGACGTTTCTAAGTGAACTTTGTAGCGGAAATAAATGTATTATTTTAAAAATAACTATAGTTTCGGCAACCAAGCACAAAACCATTATTATTTCAACGTTGGAAGATATTGCTGTTGTGTCAGAATCCCTGAATGAAACATCTGACATTTGACACTGGAGGGTCGAGGTGGATAAGTACAATTGATTCTTTTTCAAGCGATTTGCTGAATTCATTTAATTGTGAAGTAAGAGGCATCGGTTCAGGACGGTACGTGCTCAATACAGATCATTAGAGCACTCGCTAGCAGCGTGCAAACGTTACAGTGTCCGAGAGATCAGACCATTAGGCTCGGAGCAAGTAACGCTTACAGCCATGAGTTTTGTTATTTAAGAAATATTAAAGGTTGTTGCAAGGATTCGAAATGAACGCAGGCTTAGCTATAAATCCAAGTATAATATTCTTCAAAACAAGTAAAATATGGAATCGGGTGAACCATTTGCTCTTATTTGGACACATGGTGCACAGGGAAGAGTAGACGGAAACTAGGACGGCCATTGAGCTTCACAGGCTATACCTTTCAGGCCGTATGACAGTCAGTGGTCCACATGTAACACAGCAATACAATCTAGAGATGGCATATGTAATGAAAAAAATAACAGATGTCCAAAGCCTGAAAGCACCAATGCCTCCTGAGCTCATACACTAAGGCCGGGTTCACACTGTGCGTTTTGTTGCATTTTTAACATGCACTATTCGTTTTTGGTAGATAAATGTCCGTGTTTCTCAATGGGAGTTCATCAACCAAAACAAAAAGCGCATGCTAAAAGGAAGCTAAATCACACAGTGTGAACCCAGCCTAAGACTGGTTATAGATTGGAAGAGTTGGCAGCTGTGCTTAGCTATTAGGCCTCATCCACACGACTGCTTCGGTCCGTCATATATGGACCGCATTTCCCGGACCGAACACAGTAGTCCCGTGGGGAGGCAGTGACTCACAGCGTCATACATAACTATGATGCTAGGAGACCGGCTCCCTGAACGGTCCGGGAAATGCGGCCGACATGCAGTCCGTATATCACGGACCGAACACGGTCGTGTGCATGAGGCCTTAGATAACGGATTTGCTGCAGAAAATTTCCGCAGAATTCATGCATCAACTAGCAGACAATCCGCTGCAGAAAATTCGCACCATTTCATGCGTTTTTTTACTCCGGAAAATAGTGCAGATTTTTTTGTGCTTTTTTTTTCAAGTGCTGTGTGATGGAGATATTTCTTCATTTCCTCCCCCTGTAAGAAATTCTGCAGCGTTTCTGCAAAAAATGATACAGTACATCAGACGCAGGAAATCAGTCCACTTTCCGCAGCAATAATTGACATTCTGCGGAAATAAAATAACGCACCGCATGTGAATTTCTGAAGTGAATTTTTACGCAGTGTGGATGACATCTTTTAAATCCCACCCACTTCGCTGCTACTGTATTCCGCTGCGTATTTTCCATCCACAATTTCAGACAGAAAATACGCAAAATCCATTACATGTGGACAAGCCCTTAACGTGGTTTTCTGCTTATTTACATAAAGCTTAGTATCCCCCCCCCATTTATAACCGAGCCACGACAACTGCAAATGGATAGCAAAAAATCCAGATGGACTCAATTTACATATAATGAGATATCGGTCAGGGTTCTCGTATATTCGAAGGCACAAATAGTCAATTCCTCAGCATTTTAGAAATTTCTACTTGCTGTCAATGAATTAAAATATTCATTGTTTACATTTAGTCCTGGCGATAACCAACTGATATAGGTGCGGAATGTTACAAGAGAGAGTTCTGAAACACTGTAACGAGCCCTGCTGATAAGCATATTAGAAAGTTGCGAAAGACTGGAAAACACCTTCAAACAATCATTGTAAGGCGTTAAGGTCTGTCTCTCGCACACCAAGAAAAGCATCTAAAATTATTTCCGAATGTTCACAAACTTCATATCCTATAATACTACAAATATTCCACTTTCTGTAAACAGCTTGGATGATCCCTTACATGCGCACACACTTTATTTGCCTTTCAGATCCTGCATTCATCTTATCTGCCTTTTATCTGTGATGTCACGCAATTGAAATTTCCTTTAACTTTGAACTGTCAGACGCTCTTGAAGGGACGGCTCTTCATGTCAACAAGGCTTATTTATTTTGATGCAGGTGCAGAAATGTGCTGGTATTTTATCCAAATAAATACAATTTTAAAAAATGTAATAAAAAAAATTATATATATCAGCTTCATAATATGAAAAATGTGACTATTGCAGATCTGTTTTGTAAAGGATTCTGGCTTTTTGTTCTCCATCAAGTGTTGGTCACAGAACATAAGAGCTGTCACGATGTTTGGAAACCATTTGACCTACAGATCAGTACACATCGCACCAGAAATAGATTTTTTTCTTTTAAGCAGCTGGTTTGAGGATAAGATTTCAGGAGACCACAAAGTTCACACAAGAAAGGGAAAGAGCGGCTGGTTTCTGTAGAATGGAATCAGCCTTGAGGATGAGAAACTTTGCAGCATCTGTGTCCATAGGCTTTTCTGGGTTTTTTTTAGGGCTTGAAAAACGCATGTACAAAAACATTAGCAAAAACACATGTAAAAAAATGACATGCATTTAAAACCGCTAGACAAAAACCCTGCGTGAAGGTCAAAAACGCCCTGTGTGAAGGTCAAAAACGCCCTGTGTGAAGGTCAAAAACGCCCTGTGTGAAGGTCAAAAACGCCCTGTGTGAAGGTCAAAAACGCCCTGTGTGAAGGACAAAAACGCCCTGTGTGAAGGACAAAAACGCCCTGTGTGAAGGTCAAAACGCCCTGTGTGAAGGTCAAAAACGCCCTGTGTGAAGGACAAAAACGCCCTGTGTGAAGGACAAAAACGCCCTGTGTGAAGGACAAAAACGCCCTGTGTGAAGGTCAAAACGCCCTGTGTGAAGGTCAAAAACGCCCTGTGTGAAGGTCAAAACGCCCTGTGTGAAGGTCAAAAACGCCCTGTGTGAAGGTCAAAAACGCCCTGTGTGAAGGTCAAAAACGCCCTGTGTGAAGGTCAAAAACGCCCTGTGTGAAGGTCAAAAACGCCCTGTGTGAAGGTCAAAAACGCCCTGTGTGAAGGTCAAAACGCCCTGTGTGAAGGACAAAACGCCCTGTGTGAAGGAGGCCTTAGACACTTTTTGCATCTTCCGTGTAATTTTTGAAAAAAATGTAGAAAAAGGAGCGCAGCTAAGAGGAGCTAAAAAATGTGTGCATGTTTATTTTTGGCGTCAAAATAATGGCGTATAATACTCAAGCTATGATGTGGCGTAAAGTAGAATAAAGGGTCTAAGGCAAATTACTCATACAGCCGCTGTGATAAATTTGGCGCAGTGTCTGCCTGTTCTGGTTTAATTTTATCAAGTCTAAATTTAAGAGAGAATGAATAAATCTGCCCCAGCGTGTGGTTTAATCCTGCAATAATGCGTTACTCTCCTCCATCTGACACCTCTTCTACTGCGCTGCTCGGCGGTTTCTATAACTCCCATAGAACAGAACGGAGACCCGCACACATGGGTAGTCACCTCTCTACCTAGTGCCCATCCGGAATCAGACCCACCAAGAAAAATGTTCGTGAATAAATGTTTAGCAACTAAAATCTACTGGTTCAGAAATTTTATCAATATAAAAAAAAGTGTTTTAGGGATTTGCAGAACCATTAATTTTACAATGAAGAAGCTTTATTTACATAACAGAAAATAATTTACATATCTTTCCCTATCCTGTCTATGTGTGTGTGTGTGTGTGTGTGTGTGTGTGTATGTATGTATATATATATGTGTGTGTGTCTGTGTGTGTGTGTGTGTGTGTGTGTGTGTGTGTGTGTGTGTGTGTGTGTGTGTGTGTGTGTGTGTGTGTGTGTGTGTGTAAGCATGTGTGTATGTATATGTGTGTGTGTGTGTGTAAGCATGTGTGTATGTATATGTGTATGGGTGGGTGTGTGTATATGTGTATGGGTGGGTGTGTGTATATGTGTATGGGTGGGTGTGTGTATATGTGTATGGGTGTGTGTGTGTAGAGAGATATAAATATATATATATACATATACATACATAGTGAGTGGTTGTATATGAACATATATTTTGCTGTATTTTTTTTTTACATTTGTTTCGTATTTCCCCAATGCGAGTTACTGTCCGTCTGTAATGAAACCACAGACATTTCTAATATACAGAACTCTGGTACAAATGGCGGTAACGCTGACTTAACTAAAGACAATAAATGTCTCCAAATCTGGTACGGAGACAAATAATGGAGACTATTATCCTTCAATCCATTTCTGTTAACCACTTCTTTACAAGCGGTGACTTAAAGCAATTTATTACTGTGGTGCGCTGATGAATTAGTCTAATTGAATGAGCTGATAATTATCCCACTTGGGTTTAGACGGGCATATCCTTCAGCCGGGTCTGTCAGGAGCATTTGAGCAGGGCTAAGAAAATCCATATGTTGATGAGGCTCTGTATCTTCAGTAGAATAAAAAAAAAAATCTTTGCTCAATTTATAGCAGGACTGGTATCTCGCTGACAGGGTTAAGCAGGAGCTGATCTTGTATTAATGCATTTACGAGGCGGCAGCCAATCAGATTGTTAGCGCTTACACAGCATTTGCTAGAATATTAATGACTTCTTTATTGATGAGAAATGAACCCAATTTTAACCTTTCTGGTGAATTCTAGTGATCGCTACACTTATTTTGCCTTGTTGGCTGATATTTCTGATATTTCCACAACAGTTCTACATTTTGTAACTAGTTCAGCTCCAGCGAAGTCAGCTGTGAATTACAGATAGGCCTCCATATGAAGAAAAGGGGTGAAATTAATCTTAAATATACAAGACATGAAAGCTTGGGAGAGGGCGATTGCTTATTCATTCTACTTGCCGTGCAATATTTGGACATTGACATTTCCTTAGGACACTCAGTATCTGTAAGATCTAAAGTTCAGCTAGAGCTTTACAAGAATTTATGAGGGGCGGAGGTGTTCCTATTTTTCGAGGGAATTGTCAATGTTCATTCTCGGATTGATCCCACGCCTCGTACTCCAACATTGAGGTTGGCTTTTAATCTAAGTCTGAACTGTGCGGAATCGATACAGCAGTTATCTGATTAATTCTCTGACTAATTTGTAATTACTTAAATCCTAAGACTGTCTGTAAGAGCAATGGCCTTTAAGGATGGAAGAAGACCTTCGATAATGGGGCAACGTATTTGTGTCCATCATTTAGGGTACAGTGCGCACCCGGTTACGTCTGGAAGACATATATCCTACCCTATTATATATCACTGAGACAATCCTATAAGTAGTAGCAATGATCATTTTCCCTACATCGTGCATTTGTGGGTGATACTTGCAGACTCAACTAGATATCAATCAATTCTTTTCTCAAATGTGAGAAATTAATGACCACAAAAACAGATTGCACAACCGCAGAATCAAGTGATAGTAAACACTTACCGATATATATGAACAGACAACATAAAATATATAAAAAGCAGATAATAGATTAATGGGGATATCTCAGAATATACATTGCCTTCCTAAGGCCCCCGGCACACGACCGTGCCTGTAATAACGGTCCGCGATTACGGGCACGGCAGGCCGCTGACAGCCACCAGCGTTTGCGGGCCGTGCTCACATATAAAGTTTGGGAGAACGGTCTGTAAAAAGCAAAAAATAGGACATGTTTTATCTTGTCCTTTCTACGGCAGGGACACCTTCCCGTAAATATACGGGAAGGTGTCCGTGGGCAATAGAAATGAATGGGTTCGTAATTATGGATGAATTCTACGGTCGAGTGCATGGGGCCTAAGACAAGACAGGAGATTTAAAGTTATTGTCCAGTTTAGAAAACCCATTTTCATATACTTTATTAAGGAATTGTGAGATAATATCGGGCGGTCCTCTGGTCAGAATCCTCATCTCTTGGTCGGAGTGGAGGGCGGTTACATGGAGCGTCTCTCGCTCTGGAGGACCCGTCCTGTCCTGTATTACATATTGTGTATTTTTGTGGTCCTGCAATACGTCGTTCCTGCCCTTCAACTGCTGTGAAGTTTTTAAATGGAAATCAATCAACTCTAATTTCCAAATGGCCAAGACTGGGTGTATTGATAGCACTCAAATTATATTCCAATTAGAATAGAAATAGAAATGATTTCTTTCAAATCGATGTACAATAGTTACTGCATTAAATAGCTGCGTGTCAATAACAGAGAAAGGCAGGACGATTCCGTTCAGTCCATGCGTTGTAATACCGGGTGTTAATTAATAAAGCCTCTAGCAGATTAATGCTAATCACTGTCTTCCCTAAACTGCATCAATAGTCTAATGACAGGTTAACCCGCACATCACTTTATAGGTGGTAACGTTTAGCTGAAAGGTCAGGCATTCGTGTAATCTTTAGGCCATGTTCACACAGAACAGCATATACACCCTGGAACCCGCAGGGAATTCCGGCTAAAATACCGCACCAAATTGTGGTGACGTTTTTCTGGATGAATATCTGCTGCAGAAAACAGCAGTTAAAAAAAAATCCTATACCTACCCGGGTCTCCATAGTCATGGCGGGGCGTCCCTCTCTTGTCCGTGCAGCCCACATGGGATGAAATATGATCCCAGGAGGTCGGCCTGGATGGAGAAGTAAAGAGAACGTGTAAGTATAAGGTTTTTTTTATTTTTTTTCTGATTTGATGCAGGTTTTACCTTCGCATTGGATTCAATGGGGAAAACCTGCAACAGAAAAACAACAATTCCAAAGAATAAATTGACATGATGCGGATTAAAAAACCGCACCACAGGTCAATTTATGAACGTTTTGTCGCCTGATTTTTTACGCAGCGTGTGGATGAGATTTGGAAAATTCGCCGTGTTTACACTACGTGTGGACATGCCCTTTTATAGGGACAACAAACTCAGCAGAGCCATGCAATTAATTCGAGCAAACGTAGTAGAAAAAAAATAAAAACCAGATGTAGAGGATCCATCTCCCAGATCTCCTAAACACATTCACCATAGAGCAAACGTAAGGTAAAGTGCACATCTGTGTTGGGGGCTTCGTTGACGATCCAGTCAATAAAACTGGAAAAAATAGCGCAGCACGTTGTGTTATTTTTTCCAGTAACATGGTGGACACCATGACGGAAACCATTAACCCCTTTCCGACATTTGACGTATCCATACGCCAAAGTCGGGTAGAGGAAGTATGGAGCGGGCTCACGGAGTGAAGCCGCTTCATACGATGCAGGTGTCGGCTGTTTGTTACAGCCGACACTTCAGAGTAACGAGCGGCATTGCGCTTTAGCGCGATCCCGCTAGTTTAACTCGTTAAATGCTGCGGTCAATAGCGACCGCAGCATTGAAATAGTTAGAAAGTGGGGGGTGACCCCCTTTAATAGCTCATCACGCCCCCCACAACGCAATCGCGGGGGGGGCGATGGTTGCTATGGCTGCCTAATGAAGGCCCCCAGGTCCGTCATCTTTGTACACCTATTAAGCTCTGCCTCTGGCCTGTCAGAATCACGATATACTGCAATACATTAGTATTCCAGTATATTGTGCAAGTGATCTAACGATCGCTGGTTGAAGTCCCTGAGGGGGACTAGTAAAAAAAGTAAAAATTATTTCAATAAAGTTTTTTTTTTGTGTAAAAAGAAAAAAAAATATTAAAAGTTTTCCCATTTTCCCCCTAGAGCATAGTAAAAAAATAAACATAATTGGAATCACCGCGTCCGTAAAAGTCTGAACTATTACAATATATCATTATTTAACCCGCACAGTGAACGCCGTAAAAAATAAATTAATTGTAAACGCCAGAATCTCTATTTTTTGGTCACCTCATCTCTCACAAAAAAATGAAATAACAAAAGTGATCAAACCGTCGCATGTACCCCAAAATGATATTATTAAAAACTACAGCTTATCCCGCAAACAATATGCCCTCATACCACTTTATCGATGAAAAAATAAAAAAGTTATGGCTCTCGGAATTTGGCGACACAAAATAAATTTTCTTTTTTACACTTAGGTTCTTATGTATAAAAGTAGTAAAATATAGAAAAAACTACATATATTTTTTTTATTTTCTAGCCCACAAATAAATTTTTCCACGTTTCCTAGTACATTATACGGCACAATAAATGGTGCTACGAAAAACTACAACTCGTCCCGCAAAAATCAAGCCCTCATATACTAGGACTATATCGTCGGAAAAATAAAGGCGTTATGGCTTTTGGAATGTGGGGAGGAAAAAACGAAAGTGAAAATCTGAAAAAGGGCTGCGGTGGGAAGGGGTTAAAGTCAATGGGTTCTGTTGGGAGCCTTTAGTGTCAGTCATGTGAAATTTTGTTGTTGTTCTGCTCCTATGACAATGGAATACCTAATGCAGATGGGAATCCAGCCTAACAAACACTACAGAAAGTGCACCTCATTATTGCATTATGTCCCCGTGTCAATCAATAAGTCCTAACAAGAAAGTTGGGGGCCGGCTAATCAATAAACTGATGTGATTACATGAGATGAACAGCGGTTATCTGCTTACCCACAAGCCATTGCAATTCCTGCATCTTCAACTAAATATATTGCAACAAACTCTCAGCTGTAGAAGTATTTTACGTCAAGACAGGACGTTAATTAATATTTTAAACTCGCTGTTTGCTAAGTGTCTTAAATGTGACATCACTGGATCTCCACACTTCTCAATTTCTATGGAAGGGCCGGTGGAAATGATATAACAAAGCTAACAGTCCACGCAGGAGAGGGGAAGAGGCCACCAGTCCACAATGCTGCACCATGATGTGCAAATTCTCTTTTTTTCCAACTATGTGGTTATGCCGGGTGTAGGGAGAAGGGTCGGGGAGGGAATCAGTTTTTTTTCTTAAAACATGAAGTGTGATCTAATGGAATGGGCATTAAGGAGGAATCTATTAACTAGATTAGCAGGAATTGCCCTTGATACCCCTATTTGATACCCCTATATTTAGTAAGGGCAAATCACAAAGTTATACAAGTAACAAAGAAATCATCACATACGACCTTAGACCTCAGGTAGCTGCACAGATTCCACAAAAATAATGTAACTGCTCATCAATACTCATCCTAATCACGTCATGTAACAATCCTGGCATGCTGCTGTTTCATGACCAAAACAAGTCACCCAGAGATTTCAGTGGGTTACATAATAAAAGGGTGGTCTAAAATGAGAAAAAAAGGTCCACCCCCCCCCCCCCTGAAACAGCGCCACATCCCTTTAATATTCCAGTTCAACCCTATCAGCTTGAATGGGGATGAGCTGTATTACCAGACACTGCCCATGGACAGACGTGACGCATTTTCTGGAAAGAGTAGTGAATTTTTTTTATTCATTTTTTACATTTTACACAAACCCTTTAATAGGTATTAAGAACAGTGTCCAAAAAGGGTTTAGAATTATGCAGCGCTTCCACATTGAGTAGCCAGATCTCCTTCAATGCCCCCCACCCTTAAGTGGCCAGTCTCTTTTCATTGCCCTATGAGTAGTCTCACCCTTAGGGTATGTTCACATGGCCTATTTTCGGCCGTTTTTCACTGACTCTATAGAAAACAGCTCCAAAAACGGCCGTAAAAAACGCAGACAAAATCGCGAGTGGCTTAAAAAACGTTTGAAAATCAGGAGCTGTTTTCCCTTGAAAACAGCTCCGTATTTTCAGACGTTTTTTGCTAAGCTGTGTGAACATAGCCTTATACTGTTGCTTAGTAATACGTGGTATTTGGGCATCTGCAGTAATAGAGAAGGTGCTACAAGTTAAATACGATCCTGCAGCAATAAATGAAATCACGGTCTTTTTCCAGTATTGCCATCATTTCTGTGTAGCACGGGTGATGTGCTGCAGCTCAGGTGTAAGAAGCTTCCGCTGTATGGATTTTGCATCTCCTTTGAGGGGCAACTGGAGAGTGTGGGCAGAGCCCCGGGCTGGATTAAGAGACACAGTTTACAACTAGACAGACAGATTTAGCAAACTCTGATCGTCTGTTCGCTTATTGGCAGACCACAAATAATCTATGTAAAAGAATGTGGACATTAAAAACCTTCCCAGGAGAGTATTTGGCTCATCTCATGAAAAATGTCATCCCTGCCTCGAGCAACCAGTCATTCTAATGATGCACCAGGCGCTGAAACGACCTCCTTGTTTTCCGTTCTGATCTCAGCTGATAGCTCCCTCTGCCAGAGCCATCATATCTCTGATCTCTCCTTGCTGATGTTAAGTCTGTCTTGAGTTCAATCGCACCACAGAGAGATTAATACACTCTGGCATTCTCAGCATCGAGCTGTCCTAACCTATACATCAGGCATGTCATGTCTTCTGCTATCCCATATCGCCCTGACAACTTCACACTGGCGCTAAGAAAAACCCTCCGCTGCCAGAGTCGGCTCAGCACAATCTGCGCCCCCCTCAACCACAAGTAGGTTAAGGAGCAGGTTGCTGTGTCTATAGAAGCGTGGTACACTAAATTCCTTTAGGCCCCATGCACACGAACGTATTTTTGTGGCCGCAATTCACCCGCAAATCTGCGGTTGAATTGCTGCCCCATTCATTTCAATGGGCCCATGCACACGACCCTGGTTTCCACGGTCTGTGCATGGTCCAGGAGCCTGGAACGCAAAAAGAACGGACATGTCTTATTACGGCCGTGTTTTGCGGTCCAGGCTCATGGAAATTAATGCACGTGGCCATGTGCATGTCCCATGATTTCCTGGCTGGCCCGTGGGTGACACTCCGCGACCACCCGACCCGAAAATCACAGCCTCGCACATGGCTACGGTCATGTGCATGAGGCCTAAATATGGCATCAGATTTGTTGGAAGACTCCGCTCTGATACACACACTGTAACGAGCCTGTGTGTCCATCACATGACCAGAATTTTATCCACTGGAAGTAAACAATGAATGTTCCTACTGAACAACAACAAACAGAGATCTTGAAAACTTGTAAGAAATACAGAAAGTATATGAGAAAATTGCATTACTTTTTGAAACCAGACAACCCCAATACTATGACGTTGTAGTAGCTGTGCTTGCTTCACTAGAAGGCCCCATGCACATGACAGTGTTCGGTCCGTGATATACGGTTCGCATGTCAGCACACAGAACACAGTGAGGAACTCTACTAGCATCACAGTCCTGTACGGTGCTAGGAGTCCCTGCCTCGCTGCCGGAAAACTGTCCCGTACTGTAATCATGTTTCCAGCACGGGACAGTAGCGGGGAAGCAGTCACACCTGGCGTAATACATAACTATGATGCTAGGAGCCCGGCTTTCTGCACTGTGTTCGGTCCGGGAAATCCGGCCTGCATATCACGGACCGAACACGGTCGTGTGCTTGGGGCCTAAGGCCTCATACCCACTTGAGTTTTTTTCTTCAGGGTGCTATCCGTTTTTTTAATGGGGCCATGAACACTTCCCTTGTTTTAGCGTAACCGTGTGGCCGTTCCGTCCAAAATAGGACATGTCCTACTCCTGTCCGTTTTTGACGAAACAGTCTTGGCTTTTTCATTAATTGGGTCCGTGAAACAACGGACTGCACACGGAAGCCATCCGTGTGTGGTCCGTGTTTTACGGATCCATCATTAGCGGCCATACGATGGCTGACGGGAGTGTTCATGCAGAGTTTTTTGCAGGCAGAAAAATCTGCCTCAAAATTCCTTCAGGAATTTTGTGGCAGGTTCTGCCCTTACTTTTTTTTTTAAACTCGTTTTATTATCCCCTTCGCGCCATTTCACGTACAGTTACGTGATGGGAGATGGCCTTTTCGCGCATCTCCACGTAACTGTACGTGATGGAGATGAAGCTGGCTCAGTAGTTGTGCCAGCGACATCACCGCCGGGTGACAGCTGTATGTTACAGCTGGCACCCTGAGGTATAGGCCAGGACTGGAGCTAGCCTCCGATCCGACCGATTAACCCCTCACATGCTGCGTTCAATAGAGATCGCAGCATGTGAGGAGTTTATAGCCATCGGCACCCCAGCAACGTGATCGCTGGGTTGCCGGTGGCTGCAAAGGCGATCGGAGGGCTAATGCTTACCTCCCGATCAGCCTGTAACGGAATCCTCCTATGCCCCGTCGTCGGCGGGGCCCAGGAGGCTTCCGGTACCATCGGCAAGATGGCGCCGGCTCAGCTTCCGGCTCAGAAGCTGAGCCGGCGTCATCAGCAGTGGGTGTCCGCTGTATGTTACAGCGGACACCCCGATCTATCGGCAGGAACCGGAGCTAGCTCCGGTTCCTGCCATTAACCCCTTCAATGCAGCGATTCAATGCAATCGCTGCATCAAAGTGGTTTGTATGCAATCGGCAGCCTTGCCATGCGATGGCAAGGCTGGAGACTGCTACTATGGCAACAGGATGCCTAACAATGGCTTCCTATCTGCCATTACGTTAGCCGATTAGGCCCCGCCCGGAGGCGGAGCCTGATCGGCTTGCTGTCAGTGAACAACTGACAGTTCTAATACATTGCACTACATAGGTAGTGCAATGTATGTATTAGAACATCAAACAAACAGTTGGACCTTCAAGTCCCCTAGTGGGACTAAAGAAAAGTGTAAAAAAAAGTGTAAAAAAAGTAAAAATAAAAGTTGTAAAACATACAATAAAAGTTTCAAGTAATAAAATAAAACACAATCGCCCTTTTTCCCTTATCAAGTCATTTATTATTGAAAAAAATAATAAAGCCATACATATTTGGTATCGCTGCGACCGTAACGACCTGAACTATAAAAATATTATGTTATTTATTCCGCACAGTGAACGGCGTAAAAAAAAAAACTAAAAAATACTGACATAATTGCTATTTTTTGGTCACTTTGTCTTCCAAAAATTTTAATAAAAAGTGATCAAAAAGTCGCATGTACCTAAGAATGGTACCTATAAAAACTATAACTCGTCTCGCTAAAAATAAGCCCTCATACAGCTCCGTCGACGAAAAATTAAAACCGTTATGGCTCTCACAACTTGGCGACAGAAAAAATCCATTCTCTTTACAAAAGTTATTTTATTGTGCAAAAAGTTGTAAAACATAAAAAGTGCTATAAATTAGGTATCACCGGAATCGGACGGACCCGCAGAATAAAGGTAACATGTAATTTATAATGTGTGGTGAACGCTGTATAAAAAAAAACTAAAAAAATCACCTGGCCTCCCAAAAAAAAAAGGATAACAGGTGATCAAAATGTCGCATGTACCCCAAAATGGTACCAATAAAAACTACAGCCCGTCCCGCAATAAACCAGCCGTCATACCACTACGTCTATGAAAAAATAAAATTAGTCAAGGCACCAATAAATCAGGAAAGAAAAATATGTAGTTGTGCCGGCTCGAGGGGAACATTTCTTCTGTTTCAAGTGGCGAATTATCAAGGCCCCTAAAATTAGGGATCCAGGAAGGGGAGGGCTCAAACATATCTGCTGGAAGCGACGGTGCCCGTATTATACCAGGACAACACTTTCCCAGCAAAATTCCCCAAACTTCAAAGGTGCGGAGTGTGGACCAAAAGGGAATAAGTAAAGACCATTTATTAGTGCGACACCGGCCGGTGCAGAAAGGATTGTGTCACAGCATAACACACATCTATGGATTATTTTATAGTTTTTTTTTTACCCCACTATACCATCTGACTATGCCCCTTATATACTCCGCCCGCCTTACATGTACCCCGACATTATAAACGGAAACACCAGTAAGACTCAATACAAGACTACTACAAGCAAAATCCACACTCCAAAAGCCAAATGGCGCTACCTCCCTTCTGAGCCCTACAGTGTGCCCAAGCAGCAGTTTACTTCCACATATATGGCATCGCCATACCCGGGAGAACCCTTTTAACAATTTTTGAGGTGTGTATCTCCAGTGGCACAAGCTGGGCGCCACATATTGGCATATCTATTGAAAAAACATTTTCACTCTGCAACATCGAGTGCACACCAATTTCTGCCAATCACCTGTGGGGTTAATATGCTCACTACACCCCTAAGTGAATACCTTGAGGGGTGTAGTTTCCAAAATGGGGTCACTTCTGGGGGGGATCCACTGTTTTAGTCCCACAGGGACTTTGCAAATGCGACATAGCGCCCAGAAACCAATCCAGCAAAATCTGTACTCCAAAAGCCAAATGGCGCTCCTTCCCTTCTGTGCCCTACTCTGTGCCCAAACAGCAGTTTATGACCACATATGTGGTATTGCCGTACACAAGAGAAGTTGCTTTACAAGTGTTGGGGTGCTTTTTTTCATTTATTTGTTGAGAATATGAAACATTTTCAGCTAAAACTACGTCTTATTGAAGAAAAAGGATTTTTTTTATTTTCACTGCCCAATTCTAATAAAATCTATGAAACACCTGTGGGGTCAAAATGCTCACTACACCCCTAGATGGATTCCTCAAGGGGTGTAGTTTCGTGAATCGTGTCACTTTTGGGGAGTTTCCGAGCTTTGCAAAAGTGACATGGTGTCAAGAAACCAATCCAGCAAAATCTGTGCTCCAAAAGCCAAATGGCACTCCTTCTCTTCTGATCCTTGCCGTATGCCCAAACAGCCGTTTTGACCACAAATTGGGTATTGCCGTACTCCAGAGAAGTTGCTTTACAAATGTTGGGGTTCTTTTATTCCTTTATTTGTTGAGAAAATGAAAAATTTTGAGCTAAAGCTACGTCTTATTGGAAAAAAATGTTTTTTTTTTATCTTCACGGCCCAATTCTAATAAAATCTATGAAACCCCTGTGGGTTCAAAATGCTCACTACACCCCTAGATGGATTCTTCAAGGGGTGTAGTTTCCTAAATGGAGTCACTTTTTTGGTGTTTTCACTGTTTTGGTCCCTTAGGGGCTTTGCAAATGCGACGTGGTCTCCGCAAACCATTCCTGATAAATTTGATCTCCAAAAGACAAATGGCGCTCTTTCCCTTCTAAGCTCTGCCGTGTGTCCAAACAGCCGTTTATGACCACATGTGGGGTACTGTTTTACTCGGGAGAAATTGCTTTACAAAAGTAGTGGTGCATTTTCTCCTTTTAGTCCTTGTGGAAATTAGAAAAAATTAGCTAAACCTACATTTTCTTTGAAAGAATGTAGATTTTCATTTTCACGGCCTACTTCCAATAATTTCTGCAATAAACCTGCGGGGTCAAAATGCTAACTATACCCCTAGATAATTTCCTCAAGGGGTGTAGTTTTCAAAATGGGGTCACTTTTGGGGGATTTCCACTGTTTTGGCACCGCAAGAGCCTTTCAGACCCGACATGGAGCCTAAAATATTTTCTAATAAAAAGGAGGCCCCAAAATCCACTAGGTGCTCCTTTGTTTCTGAGGCCGGTGCTTTAGTCAATAAATGCACTGGGGCCACATGTGGGGTATTTCTAAAAACTGCAGAATCTGGGCAATAGTTATTGAGTTGCATTTCTCTGGTAAAACTTTCTGTATTACAAAAAATATAGATGAAAAATGAATTTCTGCAAAAAAAAAAAGAAATTTGAACATTTCACATCTACTTTGCCTTAATTCCTGTGAAACATCTAAAGGGTTAATAAACTTTCTAAATGCTGTTTTGAATACTTTGAGGGGTGAAGTTTTTAAAATGGGGTGACTTATCGAGGGTTTCTAATATATAAGGCCCTAAAATCCACTTCACAACTGAACTGGCCCCTGTAAAAATAGCCTTTTGACATTTTCTTGAAAATGTGAGAAATTGCTGCTAAAGTTCTAAGCCTTGTGATGTCATAGAAAAATAAAAGGATGTTCAAAAAACGATGGCAATCTAAAGTAGACATATGGGTGATGTTAATTAGCAACAATTTTGTGTGGTATTACTATCTGTCTTACAAGCCGATACATATAAATTTAGAAAAATGCTAATTTTTGCAATTTTTCGCTAAATTTTGGTGTTTTTCACAATTAAATACTTAATGTATCGAGCAAATTTTGCCAGTAACATAAAGTCCAATGTGTCACGAGAAAACAATCTCAGAATCGCTTGGATAGGTAAAAGCATTCCGGAGTTATTACCACATAAAGTGAAACATGTCAGATTTGAAAAAATAGGCTGTGTCCTTAAGGCCAAAACAGGCTCAGTCCTTAAGGGGTTAAAGAGTAACATAGTCTTACATATTAAAACAAAGCGTATCATTATGAAATTATAAAATATACATTGACATTGAATTCACAATTCGGTAATTTACAGTCCGCTTTTACAATACTTGAGATTGGAAACCGAGGGAAATCAGCCTTGGTATCGTTACATTGTTACTATACACAGCATGTTACACAAGAAACAATATATATCTTAACAGTACAAGGTTATCACTGTGTCCACAGCAAGGAGTCACGTAAGTCAGTATATCTATGTGGTGCATATTGTGTAAGTGGTGACTCACACCAAGGACCCCATACCTTCATAAATTTTTCCGCGCAACCCCTATGTCGGTACACCACTTTAGCGTAGGCCAGTGTGGAGTTTACCAAGGCCTTCCATTGGGATAAAGTAGGGGGCTTAGGGCTCATCCATCGAAGGGCAATTGACTTGCGAGCCATGAACAACACTTCCCTCAAGAATGTTCTAGTGTGGCTTGACCATATTTCCTCAGACGTAAGTCCGAACAGACACAATTCAGGCAAGAGTGGTAGTGGAAACTGTAAAATCCCATCAAGTAAATCTATAACCTCTTTCCAAAATGTTTGAATCCTTGGACACATCCATATCATGTGCCAGAAATCAGAGTCCCCGGCACCGCATCTGTGGCAATCAGCCGTAGGGCACCTACCCATCCTATGGAGTCTAACCGGAGTTAAATAGCTCTGATGTATTATGAACAGCTGCATCATTCTGTTATTGGCGGCCGGAGACACCATTAAGTGAGATTGTAAAATATCGTTCCACATCTCGTTGTCCAAATTAGGGATAAGACCTTTCCATTTATCTTCGACTGCCAGCGGAGCAGCCGTTAATTTCGCCTGTATGAGGAAGGAGTATATAGCAGAAATTAAACCCCTAGGGCCTTGTGATTTAAAAACTCCTATGAGGGGGAAATTCGATATGCTCCTCCCAGTGTGAGGAAATTGAGAGCGAAGCGCATGTCTAACTTGTAAAAACTTGTAAAAAGCGTTCCTAGGAATACCAAATGCCTCCTGTATTTGTGTAAATGACATGACATCCCCCTCTATATATAAGTCCCCCACACACTTGACTCCATGTCCTATCCAGAATTGTGGATCCAGCGAGGCTGTCAGGTGTATCAATGATGGATTATGCCATAAAGATTGTTCAGCCACCACCTCCGTGAATGATATGAGTTTTTTGGTTGCCTGCCAGACCTGCGCAGCCACTCTATCTAGAGGTAAGAGCTTCCTACGTGAGAGAGGCATACCCTCCAGTACAGGCCAAAGGTTAGGTAAATCTAAGTAGAATGCTAGATAGTATTCTCTATTAGGCAATGCCTCCATATTCACCCATGTGGTAAGATATCGCAGTTGACCAGATAAGTAATACAGGTAGAAGTCTGGAAGGGATGTGCCCCCCATTAATTTAGGTCTCTGTAAAGAAGTTAGCTTGAGTTTCGGCCTACCGGATCCCCATATGAAGGAAGGTAAAAGAGCATGTACGGCCTTAAAAAAGGACAGTGGTATTGGTGCCGCTATATGTTCTAGCAAATAGAGACATTTAGGGAGTATAATCATTTTGACCAGATTAATGCGACCCACCACTGCCAAAGGAAGTGAGCCCCACACTTTAAATTTATCCTTGATATAATCCAATAGAGGATAGATGTTATTTTGCAAATCTGAGCCATGAACTTTACTTATTACTATGCCCAGGTATTTGAAACTCGGTACCACCTTCAGCCCACTTTCCACCAGAGCCCAACCCGCTTCCTGCAAGGGAAGAAAATAGAACTTAGTCCAGTTGATGCATAGTCCAGAATACCTCCCAAACCTGTCTATCGATTCTATCGCAACCGGCAAAGTATCCTTAGGTTTAGACATGAATAGGATCATATCGTCAGCATACAAGCCGATTCTGTCCTCTCTACCACCCAGCTGTATGCCCTGGTACGACGGATGTTGCCTTATGACCAGTGCCAGTGGTTCAATTGCTATTGCAAACAGGAGGGGGGATAAAGGGCATCCCTGTCTGGTTCCCCTTGCCAAGTGAAAATATGGGGACAAGAGTCCATTAACCAAAATTTGAGCTCTAGTGGATCTATATAACGTGGATATCCATCTGATGAACCCGGGACCAAACCCAAATCTCTGCAGTACTGCCAGCAGGTATGGCCATTCGACCGAGTCGAAGGCCTTAGCTGCGTCTAGTGAAGCCATGGCCCAGTTTTCTTCCAATGCCAGTCCAACTTGCATTATAACTTGTGCTCTTCGAATATTGTCGGTTGTCGACTTTCCAGGCATAAAGCCTGATTGATCGGGGTGGATTATGCTTAGAATTACAGCGTTCAATCTATTCGCCAATATTTTAGTCAATACTTTATAGTCGCTGTTCAATAGCGATATCGGCAGATATGACCCACACTCCATAGGGTCCTTATCTGGTTTGAGTAATATCACAACCGTGGCGTCATTGAGCGATTCAGGCAGGCAACCCTGAGAATGGGAATGTAAAAACATGTTATGCAGCACTGGGGTCAATTCTTCAGAATATTTACAATAAACCTCCACAGGTATCCCATCAGGGCCCAGGGACTTGCCCTTCGCCATATCCTGGAGTGCCCGAGTGACTTCCTCCTCTGTAATGTCTGCCTCTAGGGACTGTCTATCATGGTCAGACAAAGTGGGAAAAGTAATTCCATCCAGGTAACCCGAGAGTTCCCCCATGTCATACTGCATCTTAGTGGAATACAGCTCCCTATAGTATTGCGCAAACCTATCCGCAATTCCTTTATTATCCATTATAATATCACCATCTGGCCCTTTAATTTTAAGAATAGAAGGAGATTGGGAATTCTGCCGCACTAGGTACGCCAGAAGCTTACTGGACTGACCAGCAAGTTCAAACTGAGTCTGTTTGTAGAAGAATTGTTTACGCTGTGCACGTTCCTGCAATAGTAGCAAATATTGTCTCCCAGAGTCTAGCCAAGTCTGCCTATTGGCATCTGTAGGATCTGCCACATAAATCGCCTCCAGATCCGAGCACCTCCCAGCTAGATCATCCTCCATTTTAGAAGCAGAGCGCTTTACATACGATATGGATGACTTGAGGCAGCCCCTAAGATAGGCCTTAGACGTATCCCAAAGAAAACACGCATTCTCAAAATCCTGGTGATCCTGCAAAAAGACCTGTAGTTGGTCGGGTATTCTATCGTTTGTTCCCATGGCCGTCAACCAAAAGGGGTGAATCTTCCACCCTCTGGGTCTAAGGATATCAGGGAGTTGAAAATGAGCCAAGACAGGAGAGTGATCTGACACCCCCCTAGGCTTGTACACAATTTGGGGTGACATTACCATTAACAGGGCGTTGCCAAACATATAATCTATCCGTGACAATGAGCTGTGCCCCAAGGAGGAGCATGAGTATACTCTGGTGTAGGGAAATAGAGACCGATAAATATCAGTCCATCCCACCTCCTCCATCAGTACGCGAAGGTGGGTGTCTGAAGAATGTGGAGTCACCGGCCTCTGGCTGTGTCGAAGTCTATCCATGTCACTATCCATGGTCATATTAAAGTCCCCCATACAAAGCAGCCTAGCACCCGGATATGCCGCAGAAAAAGCAACCGCCTGGTGCATTACCGACACTGAAGCTGGGGGGGGGGGGATGTACACCCCTAGCAGTACATAAGAAACATTATTTATATAGGCATGTACAAACACATATCTCCCATTATCATCAATCCGTACTGTATCCACCTCCCACCTGAGAGACTTATGCACAAATATGGATACCCCACGTGAGTAGGACGAATAACAGGAGTGACAGGACCATTGAACCCACTGTCTGTTCAACACACGTAGTTTATCTATGGTTAGGTGAGTCTCCTGTATACACAAAATATGCGGGGAGTATTTCCTAACCTGTGTAAAGACCATTGCCCTTTTCCTAGCCGTACCCAACCCTCTCACATTCCATGACATTACCGTTATATTAGATATTATACATGTTACATATATGGTGAGTGAGGGGAGGGCCCCCTAAAGACTTATGGTCATCCTGCGGACTGAGCCAATATAGGTTTGTAAGACTTAAAGAGGCTCTGTCACCAGATTTTGCAACCCCTATCTGCTATTGCATGTGATCGGCGCTGCAATGTAGATTACAGTAACGTTTTTATTTTTAAAAAACGAGCATTTTTGGCCAAGTTATGACCATTTTCGTATTTATGCAAATGAGGCTTGCAAAAGTACAACTGGGCGTGTTGAAAAGTAAAAGTACAAGTGGGCGTGTATTATGTGCGTACATCGGGGCGTGTATTATGTGCGTACATCGGGGCGTGTATTATGTGCGTACATCGGGGCGTGTTTACTACTTTTACTAGCTGGGCGTTGTGTATAGAAGTATCATCCACTTCTCTTCACAACGCCCAGCTTCTGGCAGTGCAGACACAGCGTGTTCTCCAGAGATCACGCTGTGTCGTCACTCACAGGTCCTGCATCGTGTCAGACGAGCGAGGACACATCGGCACCAGAGGCTACAGTTGATTCTGCAGCAGCATCGGAGTTTGCAGGTAAGTCGATGTAGCTACTTACCTGCAAACGCCGATGCTGCTGCAGAATCATCTGTAGCCTCTGGTGCCGACACGATGCAGGACCTGTGAGTGACGTCACAGATCTGCACTGCCAGAAGCTGGGCGTTCTGAAGAGAAGTGGATGATACTTCTCTTCAGAAAGCCCAGCTAGTAAAAGTAGTAAACACGCCCCGATGTACGCACATAATACACGCCCCGATGTACGCACATAATACACGCCCCGATGTACGCACATAATACACGCCCAGTTGTACTTTTACTTTTCAACACGCCCAGTTGTACTTTTGCAAGCCTCATTTGCATAAATACGAAAATGGTCATAACTTGGCCAAAAATGCTCGTTTTTTAAAAATAAAAACGTTACTGTAATCTCCATTGCAGCGCCGATCACATGCAATAGCAGATAGGGGTTGCACAATCTGGTGACAGAGCCTCTTTAAACTATGAACCTTTTCAAAGCTGTGGTACGGAAATGGAACACACGTACCAGATAACATGAGTGCAGCACTCAAGAAGGCAATTTAGCGTCAACAGTGACGACTTTATACCTGTGCCGTAGTGGCTTAACATATACGGGGGAGAACCCATGTGTCAGTATATGAATATACACCTAGTATCTATATAAGCAAGATATATAAAACATGAAAGAAAATGTATGTTGTGACGGTTAGCAGGAGCCTTGTAAACCTTGAACATTATCTAGAATATGACAGAGAGAATTAAAACACAGGCAATGCAATGCAGCGCAGCGTCCATCTTGACACAGTGATAATAACCAGTTCAAGGATACAAATAATTAGGGCGTAGAAGCTCACTCAGCCATCTCTCCGGTGATCAGCATATCAGCAGCCCATGGCACAATGGCGAATCTCAGTTCCGCGGCTGAGGTCTCTGGCGGTTCACCCAGTCGTCTGCGTCCTTCGGGGTTGCAAAGAAAAGCGACCGATCTCCATCCACGATTCGCAGCCTAGCAGGATACGCCATGGAATATGGGATTTGTAGATCCCGAAGCCTCCGTTTCACCGACATGAATGTAGCGCGCCTTTTCTGTAACTCCGCGCTGAAGTCAGGAAATATTGACACTGCAGCTCCATTATATCTGATATCCTGCTTCTTCCGAGCCTGCCTTAGAATCAAATCCCGGTCATTGCTGTTCAATAAGCGCGCCAGCATAGGCCTAGGAGGCGCCCCAGGTGGTAAGGGACGCACCGGCACCCTATGAGCCCTCTCCACCGCGAAAGCCGCAGAAAATACCGCATCAGGAAACAGCTCGTGCAGCCATTTGACCATAAAGCCAATAGAATCCTGACCTTCCACTTTCTCAGGCAGTCCCAATATTCTGATGTTGTTTCTGCGCAGGCGATTTTCTAGGTCATCGGATTTCTGCTTCCATATTTCGGCTGCTTCCTCTAAGGCGGACAGGGTCCGGGGTATCGGATCAAGCCGGTCTTCCAGGCCAGAAATTCGTTCCTCAGCGTGAGATATGCGCTCACTCATGGCTTGCATGTCGTGCCTTATGAGGCCTATATCAATCTTAACCTCCTCCAGCTTACCTGTGAGCGAGGTTTTGCAGGATGAAATTGCCTGCAGCAGTTTGTCAGAGACTTCCTTCAGGGTGAGTTCAGGCGCCACAGGCTCCACAGAAGTGGGGCTTCCCGCTGCTGCCGGCTTGTCCGCCCCTCGCGCACGCTGTGACATCGGCGAGCGCCCGCCATCTTGGCCCTCGCCTCGTGCAAACTCCTGCAGCTTTTCCGCCGCCGACTGACCTCGTGTTGGACCCATTACCGTCTCTCTGGATAGTAGATCGACCTGCGACCGTCCGGATATATTATAGTACAGGTAGGATGTCAGCAGGATCAAGAAATCATGGGCTCAGTACGGAGCTACTGTGTCATGCGACCAGTCTCGTTGCGCGCCCAGCCACGCCCCCCGTTCTGCCCTTACTTTGCCGCCATTAAACGCCGCAGACAAAAAAAAAGCAGCGGAAAAAAAAACGCTTTCTCTGCCTCCCACCGATTTCAATGAGAGGTCAGAGATGGAACCGCGGGAAGAAAGGGTATGTCACCTTTTTCTCCTGCGAGTGTTTTTTCCCGGATCGCTGAAAAAAACCGCCTCTGCCTCCCTTTGAAATCAGTGGGAGGAGATTTCGGCCATTTTTTAACGTAATTTCTGACACGGTTTCCGTGTCAAAAACAGCGCCAAAGAAATCTGTGTGAACTAGCCCTGTCTGACAATGCAAAACATTTGATATTCCGGCAGCAATGAGGTCCCGGATTACAGGCATTTTACTGTATTTGTAAAGAGGCAGGGCTGCATTCTCTTATAAAATGTTACATAGTTGACTTTTGTGTATTGTTCCAGGTATTTATAATCCTAGATATATTTATTCTTATTGGGTCTGTGACCACATTATATAAGACTTAAAAACTATGTACATTTTTGAAGGGATTTATTTTTTATTTTTTTTTATAATCAATGTTTTCTTTGATTTTCATTGACTTTAGAATTGTTTATTTACATATATATATATATATATATATATATATATATATATACACACACACACACACACACACACACATATATATATATATATACAAATGTTTACTTTTTTTTACGTCAAAGTCTACTTTCACACCGAAGCCCTCAGTCCTACTGACCTGACGGATTTGACTTTGACGGCAAGTTAGAGCTTCTATGTACACAGGATACATAGAAGCTGTATTGAGTTTGACGGCAGGATACATAGAAGCTGTATTTCAAAAAGTAAACATTGTTTTTTTTAAATAAAATACAATTAAAAAGTTGTTCAAAATCAAAGAAAACGATTATTAAAAACAAATTAAAATTTGCCGTCAAAAGTGTACATAGCCTTTAATTTTGTATCCACTACTTGAAGGTCTTTCAACCATGACACGTGCCCCCTACTGTCTTGTGTCGAGTATTGCAAGAGAAGAAGAAGGACATGAACTGAGAATAGAAAATAGAACATCGGCTGTTCTGGATCTCTGGTCCCATGTGCTGTGCGTCCTGCATGGCTGGAGTGAGTGGATAAACACGGTCTTATCTTCAGTGACAGGGAGCAGTTCCCTGAGGGGTCCCATCTGCCCACCCTCCCCATTTCATCTGTGGAAACATTTTCTTCCCCATCCCAAGCAATTTGTATCAAATCACTCTCCGCGTCGGAGCCCCTCCTCCCTCCTTTCAGAATGTTCTTTTGGGCTTATTTACTAAGAAATCCCAGCTGTGAGACAACAGATTTGGGTTTAGGGGAAGAAAAAAAGACACAGTTATGATATCAGAGCCATTCATTTCCCTGGCAGAAGTCATAAGAGTTCACTGGTAAATCCAAGTAGATTGTAAAGTGACAAAATATCACTAAGACATTTCAAAGCAGAGTTATGAAAACATTTAAAATTAAATAAATGAAACAATGGAAAACAAAACTATAGTTTAGGCTCTGTTCACATCTGCGTTGGGGTCCCGTTCTGAACAGAGCCCGAGGCCTCATGCACACGAACTTATTTTTTTCCTCCCATAAATACTGGCGTAAATACGGGTCCTTTGTCACACGTATTCGACCTGTATTCCACCAGTATTTACGGACCCGTTTTCTCTGTACTTATCTCTATCAGTGCTGGAAAGAGAGAAGGGGCAGCCCTTTCCGGCAGAGTTTCCGCAGCGATTGAAAGTAAAAGAAGTTAATACGTACCCCGGCCGTTGTCTTGGTGACGCGTCCCTCTTTTGACATCCTGTCCGACATCCCTGGATGACGCAGCAGTCCATGTGGCCGCTGCAGCCTGTGATTGGCTGCAGCGGCCACATGGGATAAAACGTCATCCAGGGAGGCCGGACTGGAGGAAGAAGCAGGGAGTTCTGGGTAAGTTAACTTTTAATACTATTAACTCCAGCGGTAGTCACGGTCACGAGTGCTGAAAGAGTTACTGCCGATCAGTTAACTCTTTCAGCACCCTGGACAGTGACTAACCCCTGACGTCGCCTAGCAATGCTCCGCTAATTACGGGAGCCCCATAGACTTCTATGGGCCTGCCGGTGCCGTTATTACGGCCTGAAATAGAACATGTTCTATATTTTTCAACGTCACGGGCACCTTCCCATAAGCAAACGGGGAGGTACCATTGGCCAATAGAAGTCTATGGGCCCGTAATTATGGGCCGTAATTACGGGCGTTTTTACGTTCGTGTGAATGGGGCCTTAGATTGTAGCTTTGACAAATTCAATGCCAATCACAGGGGTTTAGGGTGTGTTCACATCATCTTTTGGTTCTATTGATGGGTTCCTCCGACGGAAAGGCAAACAGAAACCATAGCTTTCCGTTAGCATTACCATTGATTTCAATGGTAATGCTTCCAGTTTGTCTCCGTTCTGTAAGGTTTCTGTTTTTTTATGGAAACAAAAGCTATGGTTTCCGTTTGCCTTTCCGTTGATGGGTTCCCCTGATGGAAATGTCTGACAGAACCCATCAATGGAACCTAACGCCGATGTGAACAGGCCATATACTGCAGTACTCAAAAAGGTTCCTTTATATCAAAAGGAATGGGGTAGGTTTAAAAAAACAAAAAAAAACAAAATGAGACGCCCCCCTCTTGAAGCAGATTCAACGCCCCATATAATAGACAGGAGTGTCCAGTGCTGGTTCAACCAGACTCACGTAGAAGAGAGAAGGAGGCATGAACCTTAAAACGTACCCCTCCCTTGCCACTTTTGTAATGAATATGACAGGTGGGGGGGGGGGGGGTCAGAGGGTCACGTCAATCGTGTAGAAGGGAGATTAGTCAATCACTGGGACCCTTTACAGATACAGGTGTGTCTATGGTAAAAGTGGAAAAATGTGACATGGATTTGCACAGGTTCTGGAGTTTTACACCGTATAAACAACGGGTCAGTTTCCAATTTAAATCAACGGGACCTTTGTGGCCGAAATTCGTGTAAAAATGAGTCGCGTGAACATGGCCTGTGCTCTAATGTTGAGAGGGGCGTATTTTGTAGGGTAATCATGATTTATCATTTTAAATGCATCTTTACTTCCATTTTATTTATAGGGTCCTCTAAAGCAGACAACCCCTTTACATGCACCTCTAAAATGATCAGGGGACACAGTTACACATTTCATTGGAATACACGGTTAAAGGAGTTTTATAAATGAATGCTAACCGATCGAGAACTACAGAAAATAAAACTTTCTAAATACATGTTATTTTCTAAAATGAAATGTTTTCTAAATCAATCTCTACCCAGTGATCGATGCATTTTCTAGCAGTGGTGACTATTAGTTACATCCTTTCTATGGCTTCCAGTTTTCAGGCCGAGCATGCATAGTATTATATGAATTGTTGTGTATTTAGAGCCACGGGTGCGCGCCAAACTCTGCGCTTGTGCATTAAAGGATGCAACAGTGACATTAGTTTAGTGTCCGACCTTGCGCCTCACAGCTGATGACCTGCCCTCCCAGAGAAAATCTGCATCTCCAAACTATAAAACTTTTCACACCTCATTATCATCTCTCCCCTTATAGAAAGAACGTAACCCCATCCACGGCACCATATCCTCTGCTTTACTAGCAGTAAAGTACATGCAGAAAGAGTTGTCCGCCTATCTTACAGACGGCACTCGCTGCTCCCGTTCATTGTAACCGGAGACTGAACTTTCTGATTACAATGAACGGGAGCAGCGAGCGCTGCCTGACAGATAGGCGGACAACTCTTTCTGGAATATAGTAGGTGGATATAGTTCCGTGGATGAAGTTCCATACTTACTTTCTATGAGGGGAGAGATGATGTTCAGAGGAGAATTCTTTGCGCCCCCACGCAGCATACAATATTTTCTGGCTATCGATCTTGCAACGAGGCTGTTGTGGACAGGGTGGAGGCTACGGGAGCGTGCAGAGGATGTAAGGTGGTGCTCGGATATGTAGTTATAGTCAGTAGAGGAAAAGTCATGAGACCATGGTGAAGTACCGCTTACAGCCCGGGAGTTCAGATGAAACGGAGAGTGGAGGAACAGGACGCAGGGGTGAAGATGAAAGGGGATTTGAGCATAATTTACATCAACTGACTGATATGTCCATGATATGTCCAAGTCGATGGTGGTAAAACCCCTTTAATGTTTCAGCAACTTAACGAAGACTCATTCTAAACAGCATCAATGTAATAAGCAGAACTAAATTGTTCGGATTTTTTTTCTTTACCTATAACAATATTCTCCATTAGTCACTTTAATAAAACAGCCAACTCCAGTATAATATCACAATGGAACGCTTTATCTGGATGAAAGGGGAGCTGAGAAGGCACATTTTATTCCTTAACATCTTTATTTGATTGGTTAGGAGGGATTGCTGATAAATAGCTCTGATGATGAAAGCAACAAAAGAAGAAAGAGAACAGTAAAACTCAAGTCAAGGCAGATAGAAACAAGAGAGGTCGAGAGATGAGAGATGAAGGATGGCCGCATACAGCAACGAGAACTCTTACAACTAATGATGAGGCTAAATCATAATTAAAAGAGATTATTTTTCACTGTAGACCCCAGGCCCCAGGAGAGGTTTATTTTTTATACATTGCGTTGAATAAGGTGAAAGGATTAATAAATGTACTTCATCGGCATCTAGGTTTGTTCTACAATAAATTTTTCGGGTTCTACATCTTTATCATTTAGGTTGAGTTCTAGCACGCATCGTATCCGCCCTGTGCGCTGCCTGGAATTCCAGACGAAAAAACACACAGAACTATGGTGGAGTTTTTAGAACGGAATGTCCGCTGCGGAAAACTGTAGCACTTCGCCGGCCTCCTGGGATGACGTTTCAGCCTGTGACTGGCTCCATCGGTCACATGAGATGGAGCGTCATCCCAGGAGGTCGTCCTAGAGGAAGAAACACAGACTCCTGGGTAAGTAAAATATTTATTTTTTTTCCTGAGTTGCTTTCTTTGCGGCTGAATCGCTGCGAACCCCCCGCAAAAAGCGCAACTCAGGCCATTTGTTGCGGGCTTTACCTCCCCATTGAATTCAATGCTGAAAACCCACAACAAATAAGCAGCGTTTATGCAAAAACAGTTGAAATGCTGCAAAATAAAATTCCGCACCGCAGGTCAATTTCTGAGTGTTTTTCCCACTATTTACGCAGCGTGTGGAGATTTGTTTTATCTCATCTACTTTGCTGCTACTGTATTTGCTGCGGATTTTCCGCAACTAATTCCATTGCCGTAAATCCACAGTATTTACGCAACGTGTGAACTGACCCTTAAGATTTCATTTCCTTAAGAACTTATTAGTCACTTTTGTGAATGCCAAATTGAAAAAAATCAAATCACTTATAACAGCTGTCTGGATAATTCAGCTTGGGCAAATTGGAAAAAGTGACTGTTTTGGGATAGGGCTACAGGCGGAGTTTGGTCGCATGTCAGGAAGATCAGATTGCAATATGGTAAGTAATAGTTGTGACTGTGGCAGCGTTACTACATAGAACCGCAGCATGAAACTTGTGAAATATCCAGATCTGCTGTATTTTCAGTCGCAGATTGCAATCGACTTTTTCAGCATAGAGTTTAATATAAAACTGTTAACTGCGACTCATTTGCAACATCTCAACTATTATTTTTTTTGGTGTCTTTTGGGTGTCGCAAATATATTATTTCACCAATTGCACCCTATAAAAATCATGCTACCTAAATACGGCAGGAAGTTGGAGATAAATAGCACGCTTTTTCATTGTGCAACTTGTGTGTGTCTTCATGTCATGCAACCAAAGTCGCCGTGTAGCCCTAAGGCCGGATTTACACGAGCATGTGCGTTTTGCGCGCGCAAAAGGCACTTAACAGCTCCGTGTGTCATCAGCGTATGATGCGCGGCTGTGTGATTTTCGCGCAGCCGCCATCATTATGACACTCTGTTTGTATTCTGTTTTCATTCATAGTTTTTACTGCTGTTGCGCGAATCACGCGCCTCCCACGGAAGTGCTTCCGTGTGCTGCGCGTGATTTTCATGCACCCATTGACTTCAATGGGTGCGTGATGCGCGACCAACGCACACATAACGGACATGTCGTGAGTTTTACGCAGCGGACACGCTGCGTAAAACTCACGGACAGTCTGCACGGCCCCATAGACTAACATAGGTCCGTGCGAGGCGCGTGAAAATCACGCGAGTTGCACGGACGTATATCACATTCATCTAAATAAGCCCTAAGTCTTAGGCCCCATACACACGACCGTAAAAAA
Source organism: Rhinoderma darwinii (assembly GCF_050947455.1). Classification (NCBI taxonomy): domain Eukaryota; kingdom Metazoa; phylum Chordata; class Amphibia; order Anura; family Rhinodermatidae; genus Rhinoderma; species Rhinoderma darwinii. The sequence goes on from NC_134696.1 coordinate 3,259,048, forward strand.
TCTCTGTAATTACGGACCATAATACGGTCCGCAATTACGGACATGTTCGGTTCTATTGGGCGCGGACACCTTTCTGTATCGCTACGGATAGGTGTCCTTGCCGTAGAACCGTGCCGGGTATTATGGAGCATGTCCAACTTTTCGTATTTTACGTGCCGTGCTCCCATACTTTGTATCTTGTATCGCGGGCCGTGATTACGGGCACGGCCGTGTGCATGAGGCCTTATGGAGTGAGATCTTAAGCCCCTCCCTCTTCCTGAAGGCTCCTCCTTTTAGTCTGTGTGTGGCACTTCCCTGATAATCTCCCTCTCACTGGGGGTTTAGTTGCTTGTACCTTATAATATAATTTTTTTTTATTGTAATGCAAATCCACTCATTATGTATTGACTCTGTGGAGATTGTGCTCATGCGCAGCACCTAATCTGAAAAGCAGAGCTGCAGTGTAGAACATAGGGGAGGACCCCATACCAATGTTAACAACCTGTCATTTCACTGTAACATATATACATAAATGCCCAGAATGAGTATATTTGGAAAACCGATGTAGAACCTAGCATCATATTTATATTTTCCTGTTGCCCTTTCACTTGCAAAATTATTTTTTTTGTAAATTATGGTACATTTTTAATGCTAGCCCCCAAAAGCCACATGAAAGACCTTTATGGCATATGCACTGGAAATGTCGAAAAAGTCCTATCAGTTGGATTCCAGCTGCTGGGACCTCCACTGATACTGGAAACAGTGGTGCCTGGGCTCCATCCTCAGGGAAGGACTGGCTGCGCAGGCATGGTCACTCTGCATAAAGGGGTTACCAAGGACATAAAGTATAATAAAATAATACACAATACGACTCCAGTGACATGTTATCCATTCCTTCGGTCACATGACATAGCAACTTTACTGAATACTAGAAGCTATAGGCACAAATAGACCAGTTACAGGACTGCAATGGCAGGTACCAGTTTTTACTATATATATATAGAATATTTCTGGTATCTAAGATACAACACCGCCAGGCTGACTTATACATGGTATGATTACCATGAGATGTGTCAGTGAAAACGTTATCCCAGCGTGTCCCCTAGATCCAGAATTAGCAATTGTCACTCTCTGCAGGAGGAGTAGGATGTGGCGTTTATATAGGAGGTGAATGGGATAGTCTGTGATCCTCCTCACTGTGTCCTGCCTGCAGGAATCGAGACCTCAGAGGAATGGCAAACGAGACATTATATCTGTGTAAAAGCCCTGAAGATCACAGCTTTGTCTCTCTGCCATACCTCGGTTTTATTACTGCTTGAATATAGTGCGAGGAGTCACTAAATGGTGAAATAATTGGTGATCCGACTCTCCTCTCCCCTATTTTCTGGCTTGTTCTGTATTCATACTGAGATGCCGCTGCAGGGGGTCCACTGTGCGCTTGAGTATAGGAAGCCCACACTCCATACTCTGTGATAAAACACTATACGACAGATTTCTGCAGGGATTTTATGCTTCATTAACTCCTCATTTCCCACTAACTAAATGTCCTTTGTGTTTCTAGTTTGGAATAGGTGAGGGCAGCGCTTCGACAGCTACATTTCATTCCAATTATCTCTAATATGTATAGAGATACCTGTAAAATTATAATAAGGTTTGCTACAATCTTATCTGAAGAATATATTAACCCTGAGAACATGTGCGTTAAGAAATACTTCCCTGAGCCTTGAGATAAGGACTTATGTTACAAAAATGGGTCTTTGAAATTTATACTTTGGTCCGAACCCAATAATTGTTAAACAAGAATACAGGGGAAAGCAGAACAATGTGCTTTAACCCCTTCCCTCTTTGGCCGCTTTTGACCTTCCTGACAGAGCCTCATTTTTCAAATCTGACATGTTTCACTTTATGTGGTAATAACTCCGGGATGCTTTTACCTATCCAAGTGATTCTGAGATTGTTTTCTCGTGACACATTGGACTTTATGTTACTGGCAAAATTTGCCCGATACATTCAGTATTTAATTGTGAAAAACACCAAAATTCAGCGAAAAATTGCAAAAATTTGCATTTTTCTCAATTTAAATGTATCTGCTTGTAAGACAGGCAGTTATATCACACAAAAATGTTGCTAACTAACATCCCCCATATGTCTACTTTAGATTGGCATCGTTTTTTGAACATCATTTTATTTTTCAAGGACGTTACAAGGCTTAGAACTTTAGCAGCAATTTCTCACATTTTCAAGAAAATTTCAAAATGCTATTTTTACAGGGGCCAGTTCAGTTGTGAAGTGGGTTTGAGGTCCTTAGATATTAGAAACCCCCAATAAATCACCCCATTTTAAAAAATGCACCCCTCAAAGTATTCAAAACAGCATTTAGAAAGTTTCTTAACCCTTTAGACATTGCGCAGGAATTAAGGCAACGTAGAGGTGAAATTTACAAAGTTCATTATTTTTTTCCAGAAATTCATTTTGAATCCATTTTTTTTGTACCACAGAATGTTTTACCCAAGAAATGCAACTCAATATTTATTGCCCAGGTTCTGCAGTTTTAGGAAATATCCCACATGTGGCTCTAGTGTGCTACTGGACTGAAGCACCGGCCTCAGAAGCAAAGGAGCACCTGGTGGATTTTGGGTCTCCTTTTTATTAGAATATATTTTAGGCACCATGTCAGCTTTGAACAGGTCTTGTGGAACTAAAACAGTGGAAACCCCCCAAAAGTGACCCCATTTGGGAAACTACACCCCTCGAGGAATTTATATAGGGGTGTAGCAAGCATTTTGACCGGCCAGTTTTTTTGCAAAAATGTTTGGAACTAGGCCATGAAAATGAAAATCTAAATTTTTTCAAATAAAATGTAGGTTTAGCTAATTTTTTTTCATTTCCAAAAGAACTAAAGTAGAAAAAGCACCACAACATTTGTAGAGCAATTTCTCCCGAGTAAAACAATACCCCACATGTCGTAATAAACGGTTATTTGGACACACGGCAGGGCTTAGAATGGAAAGAGCGCCATTTGGCTCTTGGAGCTCAAATTTAGCAGGAATGGTTTGCGGAGGCCATGTCACATTTGCAAAGCCCCTGAGGGGACAAAACAGTGGAAACCCCCCACAAGTGACCCCATTTTGGAAACTATACCCCTCGAGGAATTTATCTAGGGGTGTAGCAAGCATTTTGACCGGCCAGTTTTTTTGCAAACATTTTTGGAACTAGGCCATGAAAATGAAAATCTAAATTTTTTCAAATAAAATGTAGGTTTAGCTAATTTTTTTTCATTTCCACAAGGACTAAAGGAGAAAAAGCACCATAAAATTTGTAAAGAAATTTCTCCCGAGTAAAACAATACCCCACATGTAGTAATAAAAGGCTGTTTGGACACACGGCGAGGCTGAGAAGGGAAAGAGCGCCATTTGGCTTTTGGAACTCAAATTTAGCAGGAATGGTTTGCGGAGGCCATGTCGCATTTACAAAGCCCCTGAGGGGACAAAACAGTGGAAACCCCCAACAAGTGACCCCATTTTGGAAACTACACCCCATGAGGAAATTATCTAGGAGTATAGTGAGCAGTTTGACCCCACAGGTGTTTTACAGAACTTATTGGAAGTAGGCCGTAAAAATGAAAATCTACATTTTTTGAAATAAAATGTAGGTTTAGGTTTTTTTTTTCATTTCCACAAGGACTGAAGGAGAAAAAGCATCATAAAATTAGTAAAGCAACTTCTCCCGAGTAAAACAATGCCCCACATGTGGTCATAAACGGCTGTTTGGACACACGGTAGGGCTCAGAATGGAACTAGCACCATTTGGATTTTGGATAGTGTCTGGGCGCCATGTCACATTTGCTGAGCCCCTGTAGTACTAGTACAGTGGAAACACCCCAAAATTGACTCCATTTGGGAAACTGCACCCCCTGAGGAATCATCTAGGGGTATAGTGAAAATTTTGATCCCAAAGGTTTTTTGCTGAATTAAGCCATGAAAATGAAAAATAATTTTTTTTTCCAACAAGATGTCGTTTTAGATCAACATTTTTCATTTTTACAAGGAATAGAGAAGAAAAAGCACCCCAACATTTGTAAAGTAATTTCTCCCGAGTACGGTAACACCCCATATGTGGTTATAATAGGCTGTTTACATATATGGGAGCATTCAGAAGAAAAGGAGCGGTATTTATCTTTTGGAGCGTAGATTTTGCTGGAATGGTTTGGGGACGCCATGTTGCATTTGCAAAACCCCTGATGTACCAAACAAAAGTGACCCCGTTTTAGAAACTACACCCCTAAAGGCATTTATCAAGGGATGTAGTGAGAATTTAGACTCCACAGGTGTTTTTCAGAAATGAATACGCAGTGGATGGTGCAAAGTAAAAATTGCAATTTTTCCACTGATCTGCCCATTCACCACACAAGATGTTGTGCCCCTGGAGAATGTTTCCCCATAAATTGTTAAGCGGGTTCTCCCGGGTATGGTAATGCCTTACTTGTGGCCATAAATTGCTGTTTGGGCACACTGTAGGGCTAAGAAGGAATAGACCGCCATTTTGAGCATGGATTTTGCTTGGTAGTTTTGTTTGAGTTTTGCTGGTATTCAGTTTATAATGTGGTGGCATATGTAATCTGTGCGGAGTTCATCAGGGCATAATAAGAGGGTATAATAATGGGGTAAATAATACAATTATCCATAGATGTGTGTTACGCTGTGAAGCGATCCATTATGCACAGGCCGGTGTCACACTGATAAACGGTTTTCTTTCTTCTCCCCCTTTTGTAACGCTCTGCACCTTTTGGGGACTTTTTCTCCTTCGTAGTTTGGGAAATATTGCTGGGAAAGTTTTGCGCTGGTATAATACGGGCGCCCTCGCTTCCAGCGGATGTGTGATGTCCCTTCCCTTTCCTAGTTCCTAAATACTAGGGCCCTGAAACTGAAGGAATGTTCCCCTCCGGCCTGCGCATTGAGATGTTTTTTCATCACCGCATTACTAGTGCCGTAACTTTTTTGTTTTTCAGTTGATTGAGCGGTGTGCGGGCTTGTTTTTTGTAAGACGGGCTGTAGATTTTATTGGTACCATTTTGGAACACATACGACTTTTTGATCACTTTTTATTTCATTTTTTGGTAAAGGAAATTACCAAAAACAAGCAATTCTGGAATCGTTTTTTGTTTTTTTTTATCGGCATCCACAGTGCGCCCTAAATTACATGTTAGCTTTATTCTGCGGGTCGATACGATTACGGCGATACCAAATTTATATAGTTTTTTTTATGTATTGCGGCTTTTGCACAATAAAATCACTTTTTTTATAAAATCATTTGTTTTCTGTGTCGCCATATTCTAAGACACATAACGTTATTATTTTTGCGTGCACAAAGCGGTGTCAGGGATTATTTTTTGCGGGACGGATTGCCGTTTTTATTGGTACAATTTTGGAGTAAATGTGACTTTTTGATCACTTTTTATAGCATTTTTTGGAAGGAGATGTGACCTAAAAACAAAGATTCTGGCGTTGTTTTTCATGGTTTTTTTTTACGGCGTTTACCGTGCGGGATAAATTACATAATAGTTTTGTAGTTTGGGTCGTTACGGACGCGGCGATACCAATTATGTATAGTTTTTTTAATTTTTACGGTTTTTCCCATAATAAAAGACTTACTATGGGAAAAAAGTCAGTTTAGCTTTATTTTTATTTGAAATGTGTGTGTTTTAATTGTTTTACCACATTTTTATTAACTTTTTTTTACTTTTTTGACTTGTCCCACTAGGGGACATGAGGGCCTGATGCCCCGATCGCTACTCTAATACACTGCACTACATACGTAGTGCAGTGTATTAGCGCTGTCAGTTATTCACTGACAGCAAGCCTATGAGGACACGCCGAAGGCGGGTCCTCATCGGCTCCCGTACAAGGCAGACTCGGACGCCATTTTCTGGCGTCCGATTGCCACAGCAACCCAGCGATTGCATCACTGGGTTCAGTGGCGTAACTACCGCGGTAGCAGCAGTAGCGGCTGCTACGGGGCCCGGGGCTTGAGGGGGCCCGGTGGCGCCGCTAGCAGCCGTTATGGCTACTACAGCGGTAGCGCCGCTACTGTGGGGCCCGCGACGCCGAGCCTTACACAGGCCCTCTCATGCCTGTAGGTGTCGCTAGCACCGGAGGGGGCCCCAGTGCTAGCGGCAGCCAAATACATGTATTAGCACTGAATGGCCGGGCATGTTCCGTGCCTGACCATCCAGTGCCTTACAATGACACTGATTGGCTAGCGGCGCGATGACATCATCGCGCCGCTTCCATGCTTGGAAGGTGCTGATTGGCGGGGCAAGTCATTCTGCCCCGCCAATCGGCGTCATTGGAGGACGCTCGTTCAGCTCCTGCAGACATGCTCAGAAGAGAGCATGTCTGCATCGCCAGTGAACAGCGTGGGAACCGGCGAATGTGAGTATGTCAAGTTTTTTTTTTTCCCCTCATAAAAATGTGAATGGCATTATCTATAGTGGGGGGGGGGGGTCATCTTTATGTGGGCTATTATATATAGGGTTCTATATGTGGGGCAGTAGCTACAGGGGGGTCTATATGTGGGGCAGTAGCTACAGGGGGGTCTATATGTGGGGCAGTAGCTACAGGGGGGTCTATATGTGGGGTAGTAGCTACAGGGGGGTCTATATGTGGTTGTGTGGGCCATTATATACAGGGGGCTCTATATGTGGGCCATTATATACAGGGGGGTCTATATGTGGGGGTGGGGGCCACTATATACAGGGGGCTCTATATGTGGGCCATTATATACAGGGGGCTCTATATGTGGGCCACTATATACAGGTGGGGGTCTATATGTGGGCCACTATATACAGGGGGGTCTATATGTGGGCCACTATATACAGGGGGGTCTATATGTGGGACACTATATACAGGGGTGGGTTACCTGTGGGGCACTATATACAGGGGGGTCTATATGTGGGACACTATATACAGGGGTGGGTTACCTGTGGGGCACTAGCAACAGGGTGGCTATATGTAGTGCACAGTCTACAGGGGTGGGCTATATGTGGGACACTATATACAGGGGGAGCTATATGTGAGACACTATATACAGAGGTGGGCTATACGTGGAGCACTAACTATAGGGGAAGCTATATGTAGGGCAGCACGGTGGCTCAGTGGTTAGCACTATTGCCTTGCAGCTCTGGAGTCCATATGTGGGCACTATCTATAGGGGCTTCTATGTAGGTCACTATCTACAGGGGGCATGTTGTGTGTTTGTGACAGTTATATTTAGATGTGTTGAGAATTTTAACTTTGTTTATAGGAGCAGAAATGTTTTAAAAGTGAGAAGCTGAAGACATCTGAACGGAAAACTGCAGAAATGGGTCATGGCCGGGAGAAATCCATCATAGATGTCTGAACCGGAGGGAGAAGAAAAGAACTACAATCTGAGACGTCACCGGTGAGTCACTTAATGTAAATGTTTATTCTGCCTCTAATCAGTAATGTAGTCACTGTATGATCTGCAGCGAGATGATGGTGATAGGATTTTTTTTGTGAAACCGCATCTCCCAGCATATCCTTACCATTGTTCAGGCCATGCTGGGAGCTGTAGTTTTACGCCGTACAAACCTATACGCAGTGGCGTAACTACCGCTATAGCAGCCGTAGCGACTTCTACAGAGCCTGCAGCATGAGGGGGCCCGTGCCACCCGCCGGCACGGCCCCCTCCCATGGCCGCAGGCTCCGCTAGCAGCCGCTATAGCTGCTACAGCGCGACGCCACTGAAGGGGTTGTTCCTACATAAGACATGTATCCCCTATCCACAGGATAGGGGATACATGTGTGATCGCTGGCAGGGATGAGGAGAACAGGGGACCAAAAGTCCCCCCTAAGTTCTCCATGACAAACCTCAGACTTCCGGGGTCTGTGTCGGCAGCTCCGTAGAAATGAATGGAGCGCCGGTCGCGCTTGTGCGCATGCGTGACTAGCGCTCCTTTCATTTTTATTGAACTGCGCAGACGCCGGAAGTCCGAGGTTAGTCATGGAGAACTTCGGGGGACTTTCGGTCCCCCGTTCTCCTTATCGCTGCCAGCGATCACACATGTATCCCCTATCCTGTGGATAGGGGATGCATGTCTTTTGTAGGACAAACTATAGGCCGTTTTTTTTGGGGGGGGGGGGCTATATGGCGTTATCTACAGAGGGGTTCTGTATGGCGTTATCTACAGGGGGGGCTGTATGGCGTTATCTACAGGGGGGGCTGTATGGCGTTATCTACAGAGGGGGTCTGTATGGCGTTATCTACAGGGGGGCTGTATGGCGTTATCTGCAGGGGGCTGTGTATGGTGCTATCTATAGGGGGGCGCTGTGTGGTGGAATCTATAGGGAGGCACTATCTACAAGGGGGGGGGGTTGTGTGATTCCCAGCAGAGGGGGGGCCCCAGTCAAAAGTTTGCTATGGGGCCCAGTCTTTCCTAGTTACGCCCCTGACTGGGTTGCCGATCGGGTGAAAACCTATCAGATGCTGCGCTCTATTGAGCGCAGCATCTGAGGGGTTAATCTGCCGGATCGGAGAGTAGCTCCGGTCCTGGCAGTTACAGGAGGGTGCCAGCTGTATAATACAGCTGTCACCCCGCGGTGATGGTGCCGGCTCTGCTTCTGAGCCCGCACAATCACTGCGCCGTACATGTACGGCGCTTTGCGGGAAGCACCTCCCGACAGCGCCGTACATGTACGGCGCATGTCGGGAAGGGGTTAATATGGAGACTATATAGTCATCTAAAGCAAACAAGTTGTCAGAAGGCCTCAGTAATGCACGAAAAGGAGCTGATAAAACGGTTGTCGCACCGAACGGTTCAATCCTTCTTTACGGTGCCACACAACCTTTTAGTTTCTTATAGGTTTATTGTAAGGTGTAACTGGCTGCAGAACAAAAATGAATTCGGTGGGTAAGACTTGTAATATTAAGTCCCACTCACACAAACTAGAGGCACCTAGAAAGTCGTGGGGTGATCTTAACACCTCTTGTGTGTTTTGAGGCTGCCAGAAACGAATTGTATTGGTGAACCTAGTAAAAAGAATCGACCATGTTAATTGAGAAGCCGGGTCTTGTAGCAGCAAGACAACATGGATGTGATCGCTGCTAACAAGGGGATACATACCAAGGATAGTGCGTCCACTTTAAAGCAACATTGTGATCAAGTTGTAATTCACTTTGGCTAAAGAAAGGATTGAAATCTTGTCATCATGCGACATACACATAGACATCGTCCTACAGACACCTTCACCACCATAGAAGGCCACATTCGGACATGGCGGATTTGGTGCCGATTTTGTGCGTGGTGAGTTTCTCCACTGTGGATTTACAACAGATTTTCTCTGCAGACATCACCCTTTGCAATGCACCAGAGAAATGCATGGCAAATCCACAAAGAAAAAAAATAAATCTGTATGTGACTGATCAAATATCTGCCATTTCAGAAAAGCCCTTATGATTCCCAATTCTAATGCTACTTGTTTGATCTTTGTATACATTTCATAACATGACCTTACAGTATAATGAGGTCAATTGCATAGTGAATGTTTCCCAAGATGCTTGATACATTACAGTATAAACTGTGCAGCTGTAAAGAGGATAGGGTTAACCGTAGACGCATAGAAAAAAAAACACTGTCCCTAAGGTGGGATTGGCAGGCACAGTGGTACAGAGTGGCTTTGAAATGGGATCTTTTATCTTCCAAAGTCTAATTAGAAAGCATCAGACATCCCAGTAACTGTGCTGACACAGACAGGCACGCTAAGCACCAACAATAAAGAACAAGATCATAAGCAGCTGAAATGACAAATGACTTCCCCATAAATCATACGCTCAACCCGACTGCTGCTGCCAAAATAAGATTCATGGCTGCGAGCAAATATTAAGGAAATCCAGTTTAACTTGTGGGAAGGACCAAAAACTTTAGTTGGTTGTTAAAGAGGCGCATTGATGTCCACTAAACTGCACTGGAAGCCACTAATCGTCTTATGGTGTCAATGATCTGGACTATTAAACCTTCAAAATATTTCATCCACAGATATAGGATTTATAATCACACCTTCAGAATCAGTATCCATTTATCATCTATTCATTACTGTGGCAAAAAGAAAAACCGTACTGTATGATCCAGTTGTAAACTTCTCTCAGTATACAACCATAGATCTAAGGCCTTATTCACACGAGCGTGTCAGTTTTGCGCGCGTAAAAAGCGCAGTGTTTTTCCTGCGTTGCAGTTCCGTGTGGCATCTGTGTCCGGTGCGCGTCTGCGTTTTTTATGCGCATATGTCATCTGTGTGTCACACGTTTTTTATGTCAGCAATGGTTGACTTCAATAGGTGCGTGATGCGCAAAAAATGCACAAGTATAGGACATGCAGTGAGATTCACGCAGCGGACACACTCTGCGTGAAAAACACTGAATGGCCCCATTGAATTGCGTAGGTCCCTGTGACGTCTGTTGTTTTAACGCTTGTAATACGGACGTGAAATACGCTCGTGTGAATAAGGCCTAAGTCTCATGATGAAAACCCCTTGCCGTATGCTAGATTAGGGCATGTAGACATCATGAAGAGGGGTGCGAGCTTTCTGGCTAATCCATGTATTGTATGGTTGCCCATTTATTTAAATGGCCAACATGTAGAGGAATGTTCACACGGCTTTCAAAAGGGAACAGCCTGGAAGCTTTGGGTAGAGTCAAAATATTATCTGTAATGACGTGCTTTCTTTTTACTTTTATTTTTGCTGTACATGGCACAGCAGTGTTGATATGTGTTTGTGTAGGGTTTATGTGTGTTTTATATGATGCGATCACATGTGTGCATTGCTTTTCATATGGGTCCGTGTTCCTAGGACCAAGATCTGGTTTTGTAATGTTGTAAAATTCAATAAAAATCTATTGCTTTAAAAAAAAATAGCCTATGAATCCAAGCGTTTTTGGAGACTATTTTAAAAAAGTTTTTGTTTTTTGCAAGAGGATATTAAAGCATATTTTCAAAGAGTTTTTTGTAGTGTGAGTGGAAAATCAACCTCAAAAATGCTCCAAGAAGTGACATATCTGCTTTTTTTAAGCCAAATTTTTTTAAACTGCGGCGCAAAATGACACCTGATTTGCTCTACACAGGTTTTTCCAATTGAATTTAATGGCAAGATGTTTGCAAGTGTTTTCAGGGTGTATTTCGGAGCGTAATGTGCCCATTTTACGCTCTGATGTACGCATGAAAAAAACTGTGTGTGAACATACTCTAAAATACTGCATTTCCTGAGGGTTAGGCCTTATTCACATGTTTTGCGCGCAAAAGGTCCGTGTGCCATCAGAATATGGTGCGTGGCTGCGTGATTTTCGCGCAGCCGGCATCATTACAACACTCTGTTTGTATGTTTACAAACAGAAAAGCACGAGGTGCTTTTGTTTTCATTCATTCATTTTACTATTGTTGCGCGAATCACGCGCGCCACCCGGAAGTGCTTCCGTATGCCGTGCGCGATTTGCACGCACCCATTGACTTCAATGGGTGCGTGCTGCGCGAAACACGGGCAAACATAGGACATGTCATGAGTTTCACGCAGCGCACATACGTGGCGTGAAAATCACTGAGTCTGAACGGCCCCATTCACTTACATAGGTCCGTGCGACGCGCATGAAATTCACGCGCGTATCACGGACGTATAACACGTTCGCGTGAATAAGGCCTTAGGGAAGCTCATGGCAATCAGCTGATCGTTGGGTCAGCTTCTAATTGTAAAGGGGATGTCTTTGGGCTAAGCCAATTAAACTTCTCAATTCTTGCTCTTCTGATCACATCCCTGTTATAGAAATATACCGTACTATGTAGCTGAAAATCAATCTTAAAATATTTGCCAAGATTTGAGCAAAAACTTTGCAGCATCCATGCCCCACGGTGAACAATTAAATGACTTAATTTGTTAATAACCTCATGTTATGTAACAAGCAGCCAGCTACAGTGTTGTCTTTTGCAACCCAAGTAAGAGCCTATTCACATCAGATTTCAGGATTTCCGTTAATCTGTTCCATCAGAGGAACAGATTAACGGAAATCCAAATGGAAAGGATCTCTTCCGTTTGCATCACCATTGATTTCAATGGTATTTTTTTTGTTTCAGTTGGTTCCAGTTTGCCTCCTCTATCGTTTCCTTTCACAGAAACAATAGCGTAGTCGGCAGCACTATTGGTTCCGTAAAAAAAAACAAAACATGAAACCTAGCGGAACGGAGGCAAACAGGAACCAACTGAAACAAAAGAATAGCATTTAAAATCAATGGTGATGTAAACAGAAGCGAAGCTTTTCAATTGGCTTTCTGTTCATCTGGTCCTCTGACGGAACAGATAAACGGAAATTCTAAACGGAAACCAGCGCGGAACAGGCCCTAAGGAGAAGCTAGCTACTTCCTCTCCCTCACTGATGTCACACTTGAACTACATTTCTCAGGATTATTTTTCAACTGGTTAAAGGAAGAGACAATAATTACATTATAGGTTATAAGGCCCTGTTCACACAGAGTATTTTAACGAGCTTTTTGGAGTGGAAACCACTCCGCAAAACTTGTCAAAAACCGGCCGAAAATGCCTCCCATTGATTTCAATGGGAGGCGGGGGCGGTTTTCTCCCACGAGCGGTAAAACCGCCTCGCGGGACAAAGAAGGGACATGCCCTATCTTCGCGCGTTTACGCCACTGACCTCCTATTGACATCAATGGGAGGCAGAGAAAGCGTATATCGCTGAGTTTTTTGCCCGTAGCACTCAATGGGCGTAAGCGAAAAACGCAGCAAAAATCGCTGCAAACGACGTGCAGGAAGGACAAAATCTGCCTCAAAATTCCAAACGGAATTTTGAGGCAGAATTTTCCTCCTGCAAAAAACTCAGTGTGAACGAGGCCTTAGTGTGGGTGAAGTAAGAAGAGGGAGCTGATTAAATGAATGGGTAGATGTGTATATTCGAGATATAATATCCCATATAAAAAAAAAGGACTATGGATTTGTGAATCAAATTTTTTATGATTGTCAGATATGAAATATATTATACTAAAAGTAATCCCTAATAGTGTTACAGAAGAATGAAGGGAACAAAAAGAAAAGGTTCAGAATGACTGACAGATTCTTTCTGCTGCCAAAGGCAAATAATTGAGAGACATCTTTGAATACTGAGCATAGATGGATATAAATGTAATAAATCCAGCTCCAGATAGTCTGCACCAATAAGGCCTCATGCCCCCGACCGTAACAGTGTGCATGGTGTGTGATTACAGCAGAACGGCCCGAGGAGTGTCATCCGTGGGCCGTCCGCAATCACGGACTATGCATGGACTTCAAGGAACTCGGACCATAAGATGACTATTTGCGGTCCTGGCTCCCGGATAATGCACGGACCGTGAAAACCACGGTGGTGTGGATTGGCCCATAGGATACAATGTGTCATATACTATCCGCAATTGCGGATAGTATGCGGCCGCAAAACTACGGTCGTGTGCATGAGGCCTTAATGACACATTTTAATTAGGTAAGCATGACCATTGCTTAATCCAGAATGTTTGATCATTTGTCAGCTGTCACATCCCATAAATAGCAGATTATACCCATTTTATTGTCATAAATATTTTTTTTTTTTAAAAATGTCTTGATGAGACAGTTAAAAAATGCAGTGGTTGTCAATAATCTAAATTTTTTAAAAATAAAAATAAAAAATTGGCACGGGCGACTCACATTTCCCCAGGTGGACACTTAGATTCACACGAGCGTGCGGGAAAGGCACTTAACAGCTCCGTGTGTTATCACCATATCATGCGCGGCTGCGTGCGTTTCGCGCAGCCGCCATCATTATGACACTCTGTATGTTTGTAGCACATGGTGCTTTTCTGTTTTCATTCATACTTTTCACTGCTGTTGCGCGAATCACGCGCGTCCCATGGAAGTGCTTCCGTGTGCTGCGCGTGATTTTCACGCACCCATTGACTTCAATGGGTGCGTGATGCGCGGAAAACGCACAAAGAACGGACATGTCGTGAGTTTTACGCAGCGGACAACCGCTGCGTAAAAATCACGGACTGTCTGCACGGCCCCATAGACTAACATAGGTCCATGCAAGGCGCGTGAAAATCAGGCGCATTGCACGGACGTCGATCACGTTCGTCTGAATAAGCCCTTAGACAGAGATGGCAGAGTAACAGGCATACAATGATATGAATCCTGGAAGCTGTCTCGTTACTTTCAATGCACAGATTATATTTTCTTTCAAACAGCAATATCCATGTATCTTACAGCACTTTACCAAAAAGCTTGAATGCAGAACATGGAATCAATATTCCTGCTCACAAAGGAAAACAAAATAATTGATTTGCTGGTGTTTAGACAAAGTACACACTTTTGGTTGCTATAGTAGAACGTATTGATCATTTATAGCATCTCTTAAACAGAAAAAATACTTTATATTTGCATTCACTTATCTCGGCTTTAACATCAAAGAACTTTAAAGAGAAACAAGCCATATCCTGTGCTAAACCCCAGAAATTAATATCCAAAATATAGTAAAAAGGTCAGAAAGTTCTTTAAGTTTACATTAAAATCATGAATATTGTTAGTTTGTTTTTGTAAATCAGATCATTTATATTAAGTTTCAACAAAAGTACACAGAAAAGAAAAACGCATACAAAAACGTCCACATAAGGCTATGTTCACACAGAGTATTTTGACGAGTTTTTTGACGTGGAAACCGCGTCACAAAACTCGTCAAAAACGGCCCGAAAATGCCTCCCATTGATTTCAATGGGAGGCGTCGGCGTCTTTTTCCCGCGAGCAGTAAAACTGCCTCGCGGGAGAAAGAAGCGACATGCCCTATCTTCGGGCGAAAAACTCCGCGAAAATCGGCGTGCAGGGAGAGGAAAATCTGCCTCAAACTTCCAAACTGAACTTTGAGGCAGATATTCCTCCTGCAAAATACTCTGTGTGAACATAGCCTACAGATACAGTCAATTACAAATATCTGTGTTTTCCTATGGTCCAAGATTAGTAAAGGGTCTATTAGGCCCTGTTCACACAGAGTTTTTTGAAGGTAGAAAATTCTGCCTGGAAAAATCAGCTCCGGTTTTTCTGAAGAGGTTTTGCACCACAGGCATTTTTTACCTATTTCTTCAACAGGCAAACAAAAAAACTGCGAGCGGTTTTTGACATAACACCGCAAATGACCGACGCAATTTTTTTCGGTCTCCCATTAATTTCAATGGGGTTTTTGAGGCGAAAAATGCCTCTATATAGGGCAAGTGTTTTTTTCCTTCTTACGAGAAAAAAACGCCTCCACCTCCCATTGAAAACAATGGGAAGCAATTTCGGCAGTTTTTTGCCGCAGTTTCCGTGGCAAAAAGCATGTTGGAAACTCAGTGTGAACAGGGCCTTACATTACAAGTGAAAACAAATTGTCAATGTATAAGAGACCGCAGTAGTAAAATAATTCTCATCATCATAGCGACCACAAATTACCCAGAATATGTATATATTATTAAATGATAATGACTAAGCACCTCTGTATCTTGGTAATTCTTGCACAGTGTGTAGACAAAGAATTCCACTGACACGACGTGTGCGATCCAACGTGAATATCATTTCAATGCACGAGAAATCATTTCAATATAATTAGATATGTCGTCCACAAAATTGAAGATGTTTCAACATGATCCAGAATGGGTTCCTATTTAGAACGTGTATGATTACAGAGCGCACACCACTCCATTATACATTGTGTTAAATGTCCACGTAATGTACGCTTGATTGCTGCAGAAAATTGCATGTGCTCCTCAACTTCGGCGTCCATCATTTTTAACCAATAAAAAGACACTCTAATGTAAATCAATTATATTCTTGGACGGTTACTTTGTCGTGCTTGGTGTTTATTAAATAGAATGTGGCCAACGTTATTATACAGGTACCAACTAGTGGTTGGACTAATGCACAGTAACAAATGATATCCGATCAGCTTTTTTAAGGTCTTAAACATTTTAGTATGATGCTTGCATTGTTTGTAGCCAGATTTTTCATAGTGAATGGCATTTTACAAAAGCACAGCATGCCCTAACTATTTTGTGCCATTTTTCCCCATGGACTTCAATAGGGAAAAAAGCATGCCAAGAAGTTGTAAGAACATGTCTTTACATTGCTTCATCAAAGGAGTTTGCTCATAAAGAGAACCCATTCCTATAGGACCCTATAAAGGAATATGGACATTATAGAGATGGTCCCTTGTTCAGGACCGAACCAGATCAGAGAGTCACTCGGTAAGAGCAACTCTCGGTCTGGTGGACTGTGTCATTCTGCATATAAACCAAGACTTATACCTGCTGACTGTATCACAAAAGGCCAGAGGCATCTGATGCTAAAAGTGTTAATAGGAACATGCCAAAAGCAAAGTGACTTTATGGGCGGGAGAGACAATCAGAGCTTCAGATATGACCAGGTGCACTGTCCATTTATTCTAGTGCTAAAATTACCTATAATTGCGGGGGAATGCTATGGAACTGCAATTCAAACACGGCTCATCGCTCTCACATGCCGAGACACTAAGGAATATTCCATCTTCGTTTGAATCCAGTCTATTACAAAACCGGCCAGTGCAGTACCTGGTTATTTGCATTATGTTTAACTTATTTATACACCGAATGCAATGTAAACATCCAATCAATTATTGATGGAGAGGAGCGCAGAGCACTTTATATCCGGAAGGAATATTTCAATAAGATAAAATGCTATTTCTCCGTAGTGAGAAGGTCACACACTGACGTGTAAGTGCAGCAGAATCCATAGTGGGAGAAAATTTTGTTGAGTGGGCTGAGCAGAAAATCAAAATAGAGGTGAAAATTATGTTTTTAGTAAGGAAACCCTACTGCGTGAAAGGTTCAACACTATATTTTATTCTAAATTTTGCTCAAAATTATTACAATTTGTTTGCAACTACAGAGCAGCTCAAAATCTAAAAAAATAAATGAAGTGTAAAGGACATGTTGCCGGGCTGAGTCAGATGATTAATGTATGTGGGGTTTGCAAAAAGGTAGGAAAAAATATTTATATTGATGAAATATGTTTTGTTTTTTTGTTGTTTTTTTTAAGACAAATTTGTTTTTACGCGCACAAGTATTTGAAGTAGTTATAGTAAGGCATGGAAAGGTCATAGAGGGTTTTCAGGTAATATAGTGATATATTTTTTTCCATTAAACACCTAACTATGAAGGGACTTGTCAATAAGAAATTAAACATTTTTGCTTCTAGACCCAGTATGCTAAATCCTGCAGCTACATGTACATAAGGCAGCTGCGGGTGACTTGTCATCTAAAGTGTCTGATGGCTCTAGTGCTGGTTGAATATAGTGTCGGAATCATTGGTTGATGCAGTGACTTATATTTTTATTGTATATTTATATATTTTCTTATATAGTCGTTTGCAACAATCATTTGAGAACATTCAATGAACATAAGAAAAAACGGATACAATTTCAAAATATGACTTGGCAAAAAGATACATTTATTTGTTATTATCATCAAAAAGAAAAGAAATAAATGAACACTGACTTGAGCCCAGGAAATGGGGGGAATTTATTAGGTGCTCCACGCCAGATATCTACACCAGGTCATAGATTTCCCTTTCCGGCGCACGGACATCCAGGGATGCCTATATTATTAAGTGGCGTGATCCTCTTAATAAATTAGGTGCATTTTATCCAGCGCTATTTATATTAAGAATGGCGTATAAAGCACCAGTCAATACATTTCCCCCAATAAGTGTATCTTTGTATGGAGTGCACTGTGGTTTGTAGCAGGAGTTTTTCTGGAGAGATGACGAGCTGTCCAGAGTGCTGAAATGTGAAGAGTATAAGGCCTGATTCACATGTAGCGTAAACGCTGCAGAATTTCCGCAACGTAATTCTGTGCGGCAATTCCGCAGCATTTACAGTAGCAACAAAGTGGGTGAGATTTAGTAAATCTCCTGCCCACGCTGCGGAAAAGAAACGCAGCGTAAACGTTAATAAATTGACCTGCAGTGCAGAATTTAAGTCCGCAGCGTGTCAGCTTATGCTGTGTTTTCATTGCTTTTCTGTTTCGGGTTTTCTCCATTGAATTAAATTGGGATGCAAAACCCACAACGGAAAACCATGTGTTGCGACTTGGCAGTGATTCCGCCGCAAAAATCGCAACTCGGGAAATCACAGGCTGCAGTGACACATGGCCTGCAACGTCATCCAGGAAGGCTGGACCACACGCAGAGAAGAGGGAGGGGGGTAAGTATGATCATTTATTTTCTCCCCAGCGCTTTTTTCCCGCAGCGGATATTCAGTTTGAAAAACTTCACCACAATGTGGTGCGGGTTCCAGGTTGGATATATGGATGGTCATTCAATTGAGTGTCTTGCATGTATATCTTCGTATTCCCTTCAGCGAAATAGTAGAACCAGATGATAAGATCAGAAATGAAAAACCTAAGTGTGTAGGTTAAAAAATAAACGGGAAGGTGCGCTGCAGGGAAGCAGTTCATTATATGGCAGCAGGGCGATGCTCGGTGTGTATATTCTGTGCTGACACACTAATGGAGAACATAGAACTTACATGACTTTTTTAATGGACTTTGAGTAGGCCTGTGAGGAGGATTTGTCTTTCCTGAGTATTCTTTTAACCAGAATCCATGTCATAAAGAGTCTTAAATCTCCAAAACACCTCTCCGTCCTCCACCCTCATCTCCCCCTCTCGCCCGGCTGTGAGGAAGAGGGAGATGCAGCGCATAGATTCGGCTGATAGACAGATGGAAAAGTGTAATTACACACAGGAGCTGAAGCGTTTTCTGGAATTACGAATGTGGGTAGACAATTAAACTCTTTTCCAGAAGATTAGCCTTCTCCCTCCCATCTGTGCTTCATTTAAAAGTTTTGGGGGGTTATGTAGCCAGTCTATCGGTGGCCCCCATTCTGAGACAGGGTCATCAGATTACAAGAGACAGCTGTAGTCTTCAGTAACATTTCATATAAGATCCCATTAGTCAGGTAAATGCACAGCACTAGAGCGAGAAGGTCTAGTATTACCACGATACCTGTAAGTGCTCCTAATACCTCCCATTATAATGTATTTCTATTCCTCAGTGGAGTGTTTGAAATCTACCGTCTCTAAATGTTTTATTGCCTCTTAAGTTTTTAAGTTAAACATTGTTGTTAGAGACTCGATGAAGAGAGAAGAGAGCGGATGTTTCTCCTGATACAGCCAAAACAGTTGCTTTGGACTAAATGATCCTGTTAGCGGTGGGAGATCTCGATCACGCTCTTCTGTTCTAACATTTGTCAGATTTGGCGTGGCTCCAGTTGTTAAAACATTACGTTCCAATGCTCAAGGGACAAATAGAGAGCAGAAATGTAGACGGAGCATACACAAGCAATGTACACAGCCCCACAGAACTTCTACAGACGCCGTCACTCTGGCCAGATGCAATTTAACACTTGAAAAGCAAGAGGCGGCTGCAATCCTGGCGGTCTTACATATTATACACGACCATTCAATCACATCACGTGGAGCCGAACGGTAAAGAAGCAGAATATTTCTATGAATGGCTCTGCACTCAATAATAATATGAGAGATGTACCCACATACAGAACAGAAGCGAGTATGTACCGGCTTCAAGGGTAACTCTACCCAATATGAACTTGCCCAACGTTACTGACTGTGAATGCCAAAATATATCGATGAACATTATTTTACTTGGAAACATAACTATCATTTCATATGTCAGAAATAAGAAGACCAGGAATGTGTGGGTTAGTAAGGGACTAAGTGCACCCCCTCCCAACTATTAATTATTACTTTGTTGAGTTATTTTAGGCTAATTTTCTATGATCAATAATGTGATTCACAGAAAACAGCAATTTTTCCATAGTTTTTTATAAAAAAATTTACGGCGTTCACCGTGTGGTTTAAATAATGTAATAGATTTATAGTCGGGGTCGTTACGGACGCGTTACTTTTTTACTTTATTTAGTTTTTTTAATAGTAAAGCAGTTTGTAAGGGGAAAAGCTGGGTTTTTCATTTTTTTTTTCACATTTTTTTTTAATTAACTTTATGAAACTTTTTTTTACTTTTTTACTAGTCCCACTAGGGGACTATAATATGCGATTCTGCGATCGCTATTATAAAACACTGCAATACTTTTGTATTGCAGTGTATTACTGCCTGTCCGTTTAAAACGGACAGGCATCTGCTAGGTCATGCCTGCGGCATGATCTAGTAGGCATTCATTACAGGCAGACCTGGGGGCCTTTATTAGGCCCCCGGCTGCCATTAGAGACACAGACACTCGGCGATCGTATCGCCGGGTGTCAGTGGGATGAGAGGGAGCTCCCTCCCTCTCTCCAAAACCACTCAGATGCGGTGCACGCTATTGTGCACCGCATCGGAGGGGTTAAACGAGTGAGATCGATACTAATATCGATCTCACCCGGCAGAGCAGGGACGCCCCCAGCCCTCAGCTGCCTCTAGCAGCTGAGAGCAGGGAGATTTGACGCTCCCTGCTCTGTTTACTTTATCCTGATGCAGTGACGTAAAAAGGCATATGCATCAGAATAAAGCCCGTTAGTGGCCACCGTTAAAAGGCATATTGGCGGTCACTAACGGGTTAAAGGGGTTATCCGACGTAATTCTAGCATTTTTATACAAAAAAAAAAAAAAATTATATTGCTACCATTAGCTCCATATCGCTGCTCACACTGTAAGTCTTCCTGATTCTAGGAGGGACTGCGTGCTGTTCTTCTGATCTTTTCCTACATGTCCCATGATGTTTTGCTGTCCTCTCTGCACAGTTATCTCCTCCCACCAAATCCCTCTGCCCACATCCCAAAAAGTTTCATACGTACCTGTAGCCATGGTAACGCGTGCCTCTGCCGTCCTGCAGCCGACCTCCTAGGTTGACGTTTTATCCTATGTGACCGCTGCAGCCTGTTATTGGCTCCAGCAGTCACATGGGATGAAATGTCATCCCAGGAGGCTGGCCTGGACAAGAAGCACAAAATTGTGGGTAAGTATAAGTTTTTGTTTTTTCCTAAGTTCGAAAAATCTGCAGTATTTACGTTATGTGTGAACCCTGCCTTACTTTGACTTTCCATGTTAGCTTTTTCTGAGATAATTATGTCCAGGGGTCCCCATCATAAGTGATAGAAGGAACCATGAACAAGAAAGGGATGTGTCAATGAGGACACATTTCCTAAGACCCCTGCGGGGAAGGGTCCTACATTCCACAGTTTAGGAGATGGTAAAAAGTGGTTTACTTCTTTGAATCTCTTCTTCTATGAACATAATTGGAAAATGATATTGGCAGTATTATTAATGTCTCACTCCCGCTGGAAGGCTGTCATGCATACGAGTGCCCCTGCAAGGCGCTGACTGGGTATCTGCTTGTATACACCTGAAGTGTAATTGGAAAGTGTTTTGAACTCCTTCTTGAATGAAAGGAGCGGTGTAAATGCAAATTACCATTGTAATTTAAAGAAAGAGGTGACAAGCATCCTCCTTCAGTGAGTGAATGGTAGCAGGAATGAAATGAGACAAAGACGATATGGGCCCTTGATGACTAAAACAGAGGCATTAGTCCATATAATTATGTAAGCCGAACTAGCATAAAAAATGATCGTTGTATAATTACAAAATAAGAGTGAATCCTCAACTGAGCTACACAAGACTTGTCTTCTGCCTGAATAATAGAAGTGTGCGCAGAACGTCGTAAGCTTTACATTCAT
This sequence comes from Rhinoderma darwinii, assembly GCF_050947455.1. NCBI lineage: Eukaryota > Metazoa > Chordata > Amphibia > Anura > Rhinodermatidae > Rhinoderma > Rhinoderma darwinii. The sequence goes on from NC_134696.1 coordinate 3,280,804, forward strand.
GTCTGGTCATGATATTGCCTCATAGGTCTGCCAATAAAAGACACAATTTTATTTCTTAAGAGTGAGACGTAATGAGGGGCTCTATACACTGAACAGGTTCAATATTTAAGCTTCCAGAGTTAGACACAAAAGCATAAGAATGAAAAAGCCCAGTTGTGCGCTATGTAGACACGGCTCTATTTTAACATCAAATAGCCAGACATTTGAGTCTGTACGTGGCAAAAATCACTAAGCTGTAAATCATAAAAACTAAGATGATAGAATTATTTATAAAGTTCATTTTAGTATGGTTCCCATGAGGTGGGATTAGTCTGGGTCCCAGACTCACATTTCACCTGTAACCTGCCACACTTATACATGCTGGGTCTGATTCTCATTGCTATCTTCATATACTCCGCAGATTTGTTCAGAGTAAGCCATCAGACTTGTTTTACTTTACATAGAGTAGTAGTCTATAAGAAATATAATAAAATATGTCAAAACAGGTTGTGAATAATATTAAAAATAAGAAAATCCAATTAGTCACAGAGATGCAGATTGAAGTTTTTACTGTGCTAAGCAAAATCCTGAAAGTTGCAGGAATCTGAATTTTGAGTCATTGTGGGAAAATAGATTATTGTAGGAAAAATGAAAAGCCATCAGAGGAGACGCCGTAGAGTGTAACAAAGATCAAAATCATCACAAATCTCAGAGACATATTGCTTTGGGCTCCTGAGAACGAGAAATACAGGATGGAACAGAGAACTTGTAAGATCTTCACGAGAAAAGCGGAAATAGTCCAATACTGTGCCAATACGTTCCCATCAGTCGATAAAGAACCAGGCGTAATTCTGGAGATGACTTAAAAGACTGACAAACCGGGCAAACACTGCAAAAGCCAAATCTTTGGATGGGTCCATTTTGTCGTTTGCTTCATTCTGATTATAGAAGAGTTTCTGTGACTGTATAGGACGTTACATCAACAAATACATCAGGTCAAGCGCATGCTATGGGTCTAATGGAGGGAGGTGGTCCATGAGAAAGGCTTCCTCAAAGATCGAGAAATAACCTAGGTGTCACGGCGGGGGTGTGGACCCACTGGGCCGCACCGCTGTAGCGGGATAGCAGCTGGCCAAACAGGGTACAACGTCAATGTCTATAGTTCGGATAAAGGTACCTGTAGTAACTTCAGACAGTAGCGAAGATAGGCTCGGATGGAACTCTGGCAGCAGGCAGAGAACAGGTGTGGTGAAACACAGCGGGTGTAATAGGCGACAACACGACTCCAACTCCGTATAGCACAGGAACACGGTAGCACGGGATACAGGATACAGGTAGCAGGGACGGGAACACTGGGAACTGGAAAACACTCAAGGGACCATTTGCAAAGACTAACACAGGTATACAACAACAACGCTCAGGCAATGAAGGAAGGGGCAGAGCCCTTCTTATAGTCCAGAGTGATTTAGGCTAATTGGAACATTTCTCCTACAGGATGCTGCAGAACGGGACGGAAGTGAGCGCTAGCGTCTCCTGAGGAGGAGATGGGGGCCAGCGCTCGCAGATCCATTGTTGCGGCCGTTCGGGGGTGAGTAATCCCGACGGTCCACGGCCATGGGTGTTACACTAGGTCTATGATGGTATGTAGTGTAAACAAGCACCAGTTACTACACTTTATGCTGGCATGAACAAGACTCGGGACAGGACCCATTTCGGTATGGAGCACACACTCCGCTACGTATGCCAATAAATCAGGTATATCAGTCATCATCCTGAAATAGTTTCTTCAGTGCCAATCTGAGGTAGCGGTCCTTGTCAACCAACGACTCACAATATAGGCTTCAAAAATAAGTGTCAGCATAGCAACCCCTTAAACAGGCTACAGAAATTAGTACAAGGAAATCTTAGACTGCAAGAGCTCATTTCTATAGCCTTTACTGTCAAAATGTTGGAAAAGTGCTGCAAAGGGGTCAGTATATAGATCATCTTCAAATCAGACAGACAGGAACAAACAAGTTTCACATAGCTTTGATCAAACCGGCAGCAATGGACAGGCTGACATGTTTTTTCAGAGACCGACAAATAGAAGGAGATAGATATTGCTCCAGGCTGGGTAAGAAGACATTAGCTATTATGGAGTATGTATCTGTACGCCCTCCCTATCCGATCTGTTACAGCCCCATGGAGAAAAGAGAAGGCCTTCCCAGGGTAATTGAAGATCAGAGATCCCCCATTATTCTCATAGTCCGATCACAATTTGCAGCCTTTTCAATGCTTGCTGTCTGGCATTCTTTTAACTTGGACCCATGCAGAGAGAGGAGAGAATTCTGCCATATCTAGCTTTTAAAAGAGATGTGAGCTTCCATTTCTTTTAATGTTAGTATAGAGTGCAAGATACTTATAAATACGCTACACTCGTTCTCGGCTCTTAAAAAACACTGCATTGAAAAGCGAAGACAAAACCTCCGTATTAAAGTGATTATATCAGACGGAATGAACATAACTCAATTTTAATTACATTTATTAATAATACGAAATGTTAAGTCTATACAACGTACGCCATTTGTTCAGTTTATTATCCGCTTTCTAGGAATCCCTTCCTCTTGCAGGCTTTTTCATCAACTAACGAGGCCATGCTTATTCTGTCCGCAATGTTCAGGTAACAAAATGCCTCCTTCCCCAGTATGAAACCTAGAAACCCTACTATAAAGTGGTCATTCCAAACTTTGTTCTATTTTGACTGTAGGGTTATTATCTTCTTTACTTTTTTTTTTTTAGAAAAAAGAAATAAAAATGTCCATATCCTAAAGGTCCTTAATTATGATCATGAGAAATTTATCAGATCTGCACTTGGCATATGGACATTTACTATAGGTTTGAATGTTTGCAATAGGTTTTTCTCTTCAATATAAAATATATGTCCTTTGAAAAACCCTAATCCAACTAAAGAGGAAATTGTAGTGTGTCCAAGTGTAATTGCAATTGAATTGTTCTGTCATCTCATTTATAAAGAGCCACAAATTAAATTACAAAATGCAGATAATCCATAGTGAGTTAAGACCCCGGTAATGTCCTTCTTGGAATTGAATCTTTTGAATATTTTGCATATGGCTTATAGCGCACCTACAATCAAAAATCTCGGTTTTATCTCAGTGAAGGTCAATGCTGCATTTTGTTCCTCGTTCATATAATGACTGTGCTGATTCACAACAAGTGAAAAACGCACCCTGTAGATCTAATTTTATCATTTTCTATTCTGTCGTTACTTAATTAAAAAAATTAAAATTAAATAAAAGACCACAGACATTAGGTGCGTGCTTGGTAGACCACGCCAACAGCCAATATAAATATTTCCGTAATATTGCAGTATGAAAGTCGGATATTAAAATAGACAAAAACTGCCAGATATTCTGAAATTGTAGGGTAAGAATCAAGATGTAAAAGTACAGGAGGCGATGGAAACACTGGAAAATAGTGCACGATTTAAAAGATTGGTATTGCTGCAAAGTGATTCCAAGAGGAAACAAGTTCCTGGAAGAAGAGCTTTATAGGATTACTGGGCTAGGACAAAATGCAGAAAATATACCAATCTGGTAGAACTTCTGTCCCAGTTCTGGGGCAATGTCACGCGAGCTCTGGCCCCCATTATGTGAACACTAAACAACTCATAAATACCTTTCACACCATAAATGAAGGATCACGCTGCTTCTGAAATAAGGCTGAACCTACGTTATTACCCCCTCAAGTGATAGCTTGTATTAATGAGACCAGCAAGAACTAGGCGGCATCGATTCTTCCAGTATAGAAACAAGCAGGTCAATTTTTTAATGAAGTTTTGATTCTTGATGATAAAGGAAAAATTAAAGATAATGAGCAAATGTATTTTTTTTTTAAAGTGAAGGGCATGATATCGAACGGAGCGAATACTGCAGATATCATCAGAATGTTATTAATATTGGATATTCATTTACTGAAAGTCTGCTGCTTCTTGCTCCAGCATTAAATTGAACTGGATCTGCGTCTTCGTCAGGCCCCTCAGTCCTCTTGCCTGACGAAGACACCAGTCCGGTGTTGAAACGCGTAGCATCAATTCTATTTTAATCGTTATTAAACATGAACTAGGGTTCATTTTCATCATAAGCAGCGCCACTGTGGTTCCTTTTTCTGCTTTTTATATTATCTCAATATCAGCAACTCCTTGTGTTTATTGCCTATGGAACCAGGCAGCAGCAGCTTCTTCTCATCAATTTGCTAAGTGCACTCCACAATCCTAACTGTGATATCTGCCAGTATTCACATTCTCAAGGTGAGCGCGTTATATTATGTGTTCCCCTGTCCCTTTTTTACTCATCTGCACTATGTGGCGCCGTGTTTTTTTCATTCTATTTTAGTACGTAACCAGGAAGTGCCGGCGTCACGGCACATAAAGAATTAGTATTAGCACGCTGTGTGGCAACGGGGCCCGGTAGACCCCTATAGCTACGCCACTGTAGGATCACTATAAGATGTACACTACACAAAGTGGGGCATTATGGAATAGTAGCCAGGATAAAAAGCAATTGCTTGAAGAAAAACATAAGAAAACACATTTTGAGTTCGCCAAACAGCATGTGGCAGACTCCCCAAAACACAGGGAAGAAGGTTCTCTGGTCAGATAAGACTAAAACATAACTTTTTGACCATCATGGGAAACGCTATGTGTGGCACAAACCCAACTCTTCGCATCACCCCAAAAACACCATTCCCACAGTGAAGCATAGTGGGGGCAGTGTCATGCTGTTGAGATGTTTTTCATTGTCAGAATTTTAAGAAAACATGGATGGCCGTAAGTGCAGGGTAAATCTTAAAAGGTAATTAAATGTTCCAAAAACTATTGACATGTCAGAGATTTTGATCGATGAGGGTCCGAGCTTGGAGACCCCCACCGGTCTCTAAAACGAAGCAGCAGAAGCGCTCGGGTGATGCTGCTTTCTGATCAGCTATTCTCAGAAAGCTGAGCAGTTGGTGTACGGGCTCAATAGAACGTCTATGAGCCCGTACACCAGATGCTCGGTTTTGTTGGGGGTCTCAGTGCTCAGACCCCCACCGATCAAAACTTCTGACATGTCAATAGTTTTTGGAAAGTTTAGTTACCCTTTTAAGGAAAACCTGTTTCAGCCTGCTAGAGATTTGAGACTGGGACGGAGGCTCACCCCCCCCCCCCCCCAGCAGGACGATGACTCTAAACATACTAATAAACCTGCCCTGGAGGGAGTAAGGGGATACCATAATATTCTATTCACTTATATCACATAGAGATTACACTCTGTGAATGAATGTGTATTTTCAATATTGCAGTATGAAATCATTCTGTGTGCTTTGCCGGCTGCCTGAAAAACATAATATTTCTGCCATTTCATTTAACACGAGTGACTTTGATGAACAGTTAATTATACAAATTATCCCTTGTAATAAATGTGCTCAAATCAATTCAAGAGAGATAGAAAAAGTAGCATAACTTTTCCTCCAACTGTAGATGAAGCCTTCGTGAGCTGAATTTCTGCCCCAGCAGGGTGGCTCGGCCTAACAATGGCAGCATTTTCTTTGCAGAAGCTTTCACCACTTCTCACAGAATTAATTCTAAACCTTTCACTGGTTAAGTCACTCAGCCAAAAGAAGTTAATCAGCAGAGGATTTCACAGGTACAGCAATATGGGATAAGCGCATCATAATTAGGATTGGGATGAAGCAGCTCATTCATCTTTATGCGGCAGGTACCGTGGGTGTCAGCTGGAGGTGGCTTCGACTACCAGCTCTTTCTTTATAAGGACCATGGACAGCACCAGGAGAGGGACAATGCAAACAATAGCTAGCCAAGGAATGATTTTCATACAAAGTTCTTCTTCTGAATTTTTAGAAATACAAGAGGGAGGGGAGCATCTGCCTCTCGAGTGTTATGCAGACAAAAGCAGTTAGCATACCCCTAATAGACATAGAAGAATTGACTGCCGCAATGATGGGCTGACATCTTTCCTTACATTGGTTTGAGGACAGAATAATTGCTCACATTTGTTTCTTATATACAGCAGAAACTTCACTGAAGTCATCACGATGTCCTTGACATTGGCAGTGGGCCTGAACCCCACCTTTAACAATGGGCACAGCCTATTAATCGAACATCAGCTTGAGTGAAATCCAGAAAATATCCCTACATCAGCATGAGCCAAGCCCAAGCATCATCTCTTCCTCACATGGTTCAGGCAACATTTGTAATTGACTTTGGCAGTAGACCAAATAGTGCACCTTACTTTAATAGGTAAGGGCATAACATTACTGACTAATGGCAGGACTCCCATCAAAGTACCAAAAATGACTGATGTTCCCTAAATTCCCTATATCCTTGAAATATGTTAACCCTTAGGTTTTCCTAGCAGGCTACAAGATATATCTTCCATTATTAGATAAATAAAAAAACCAATGTTAATTTAGTCACCAACAAGCCGATGTCTCGTTTTTGCAGACAATGGGGTTATGCAGGGACCAAAAATGATTAGCAGTGTACTTAGTGCAGGGAGTTCACTCGCTAATATACATTCCGTTCCCCCATTGTGCTGACTCTGAAATTTTCATAGATTTTTTATATTGCTGCCGGGGGACCGGAAGTCTAGTTCCACAGACTTTATTGATGGCGATACGACTCTTCATCACTTGACCGGCCCCGCTGTACTATATGTAATCGATGTACTGCTGCTACTACTTGTACATGGAGTACAGCGGGGTCGGTCACATGGCGAAGAGTCGTATCGTCAAAGAAGACTGTGCAACTAGACTTCTGGTCCCCCGGCAGCGCTAGAAAAATCTAAGAATCAGCGCGACGAGGGACCGGAATGTATATTAGCGGGTATTTTAACATACTGAAGTGAGTAAACTGATCATTTTTGGTCCCCACATAACACAGGGTTAGGGGTTACGGTGACCTATGCACCGCTTGCACACAGGGAGTCCAATCTTTCCCTCATCTACGTGTGTCTAAAATCTTCCCCTACATGACAGGAACTGGGCCAGGCATGGTCATAACCCATAATTTACCCTTTATAATATCATCTATGCAGACTAATCTATACATACTCCATTATACATAAACACTTTTCTTCAATGTAACTCTGCAAATGTAACATTAACTTGCAGAATAGAGTTTTATTTGCGGATGCGCTCTCCTATTGTTATTGTGTAAGGACAGGGCACAGGGTCCCTTGCAGAGCTGTGTACCGATGTCCAGACGAGGAGAAACTGTAATGTGAACTATACCTATATATATGAAACTATACTATGCATTTTCTGCTCCATTGTGAGATAGAGAAGCACAGCAACGTTATCACTAAACATTATGAATGCATAGTCTTTTAGCATTGTCGTTATAAGGCAAAATTCACAGTAAATCGCCTGTTACATGTTTTTCTTCCAGCCTTAGCATATCCTATCTGAAACATTTCTTCCCCAGTATCAGTCCACTGCTTCATTACAAGTTTTAATGGTATTGCAGGCGACAACATGGAAGATATTAATCAGGTAGGCTAAGAGAATTAATATAATAAATTGACTATTAGTTAAACAATCTTTCAGCTCCAATAGTGAATGAGGCGATTGTTCTGCGTGCTTCATTACCTAACTGAACTACACAGGAAAAAAATGCAGCTAATCCTCCACTAATTAGGTGATAAATGTCCGCGCACAATAGCAATGAAGACCACCTGCTCCCTAAAAACTTGTACCCAATGTAGCTCTCAAAATATAAACAGCATGGTGGATATAGGAATAAAGCACAATTATCTGCAATTAGAGGTCAGCAAGCAGTCCCGACAGTATATGAGAGAACATCGGCTGCAGTCTCATGTACGTCCACAGCGAACGATATTTCCGTTGATTTATAAAATCCACTACAATGGTAGATTAGGGAGACATTACTCTTGATAATGCACAACTTGTAGCAGAACCTTCTCACTTCCAGGTTTGTTTTGCCCTCCAAAAAAGAGAACTTTGAAATGATTAGTAAGCCACAACTAATGTAACCATCCCACCAAATCTAATGCAGATGTATCAGTAAGACATACCTATACGTAACACTGGCAACTGACAAAAGCTATTCTTATATATCAGTTCATTTTCCGTATTCATTTTAATAATGGTGTTGCCATGAGGCATAGACACCGTAGTATGCATGGTCAGTATAATGCCTTTTCAGTGACATGCAGCTGGGCCATCCAAGGAAGGGATCAAGAAGTACCGAACAGCAACTCCAAATCATTAAATCATGTCTGAGACGGAGGATGCACGGACTGAGAGTCATCGCCATAATCAATAACCATGAAATAAAATGATCGACCACAATTATATTACATGTCTTATAAAAAGCAAACATATTGCAATGCAAGATTGAATTTTTACAAAAGAAATAGGTTAAGATGTTTCACATTGACTGATCTTGGAGGTTGAGTGCAAACGATTATTATATGATGTTTTCTGAGAGGGGAAGCTAAGACTGATCCTACGGAGAGACCACACATAGCATCAGGTTGGATATTAAATATGGCCATTCACATATGTGATAATGTAGATATATGGACCAGTCTTCCAACCAAACGTCTCATCTCAATAGGTATCACCATTTCTTTTAATTGTAGTCATATACCGGAAAACCTTCAAAAATCACAGCTTATAACAGGAGCGTACAAATAACATCTCACCAGTCAGAGCTTAATCTGAATTGTCTTCATCTGATAAATCTCTGGAACGTTTACATATATTAGTAACCGTCAATGGGAAGTCTTATATAATCCAGCTTGTATTTTAGGCTTAGGGGAATTAAATGTACTAATTACATTGTAGCTCATCATGGGAACTATATTTAATTTTCAGTTTTGTCTCATGTTCTAATCTAATGTTATAAGAAGGAAGGACTATGTACCCACCTGCATGAAGAACAGGATATATGTAATATAAGATGATGCAATGTGTGAGCTACGGGGAAAAAAATACATTAAAAGCTTGTGCTTTACCCAGAGTTGATAAAGTAGAGCTTAGAACTCCCCTCGGCCGCATGCACACGATCGTATATTTCATCCCTAATTATTGCGGACCCATTCATTACTATTAGCCACGGACACCTTTCAGTATTTTTACGGATGGGTGTCCGTGCTGAAAAAAATGATAGAACCTGTCCTATTCTTGCCCGTAATTACAGCACGGAATCCTATGGGCGCTTCCGTAAATACGGACAGCTACGGATGTGCATAATTTGCAGTCTTCCTCCTTTTTTTACGGATCCATATATACGGATCAAATACGGGCCGTGTTTACAGACACCCTTTCATATATATGGATGAGTTACGGATGACTACGAATCCGTATTTACAGTATTTACGGATAGATGAAAATACGGTCATGTGCATGGGGCCTGAGGCCTCATGCACACGGCCGAGCCCGTAATCCCGGCCCGTGATTGCGGACACGGCCGGCCGCCGACGCCCGCATTTTTGTGCCGTGCTCCCATACAATGTATGGGAGCACGACACGTAAAATCCGAAAAGTAGGACAAGCTCCATAATTCCCGGCACGGACACCCTTCTGTAGCGATACGGAAAGGTGTCTGCGGCCAATAGAACCGGGCAGGTCCGTAATTGCGAAGTTTTTTTTACGATCGTGTGCATGAGGCCTGAGTCAAGATATTGCAGAAGAAAACACATGGGCAGCACAGCAATATAAAATAGAGTGATGCTAATAATAATAATCTCAGCTCTGCTATATCTGCACTATACACAGCAGCACTGCACAGAACAACACCTTTCTGCTGTGTAAATTAGGATTTGTCACTTAATCAGCACAGAATTTTATATATGTAAATAGTGTCTGTGTCAGTCGTGTTTTCTAGCACTATAAACTATGCAAAGACATTACTGCTCACTTATATCACTGCTACACAGGTCGCTAGTTGGACTCGGGCTGACAGATTCACCAATTAAGGCAGCGGTATACAGACAGTATGAGCGTCTTTATGTCGGCGCTTCACTTTGTAGGGTACACTCATCACACGTAGGAGGGAACAGTCACAAAAACATTCTGTCTGGCTATTGGCGATATATCCAACATCAGGGTATGGCGGAATAAGTATCCTATATACATACTGTGCACACATCTACGGTTATTTCAAGACAGTCGGGGACACTAACTGCATGTCGTCGTCCCCGAGTCCTCAAAATGGGTTTAGTCAAATAAATTGATGCCGTGAGAGATTCATTATTCCAACTGAGCCGGTGTATTTCATCTTGATAAGTAAACTCTGTGTGTTTGAGAAATGACGTTTGTTAAAAAAAAAAAAACTAAAAATATAAATTAATTGGATATCTGGTTTAAACACGATGCAATGAGAAATGGCAGATACTAGCGGCATCATTAACAAGCTCCTATAGACGGCCTGGAAAGTTTACATACATGGAGTAGGTCTGTGCCCTCCTGCGGAGTCCCCGAGAACAGCAGCCACTTATCTCCCTCCTTTTATCCATGCTTTATCTATCTCACCTCTAGGGCATATTATGCCGTCTCCTCAGAAGCTTAATGTCAGACCTGTGAGGTATATTCTCTCAATGTGCGGTGCTGGATCAGCTAAATAGAAGTCTCATGTTGGCTTAATAAAGGTTATCTCGTCTTGCAAGGAAGATCCAAAGAATAAACAGAAAGAGTAGACAGCACAGAAAATATCAGTGAAGAAGAATTCATGACAGACGGGAAAAGTTTGCTCTTCTCGGGATCCGTGTTACTTTGAGCAGTGGATGCATGGGCCGTTATACTAAAGATGGATTCGTACAAAAAATACATTTGTCTACATAAATCAGGCAACAAGTTGGCCATACGCAATAGACGAAAGTCCACCGAACATCAAGACTTTCCAAGGGTCTGTTCACATCTGTGCTGGAGGCTCCATTAGGGGCCTCCATCACAGATCCAGTCTAAAATGGCAGAAACAATAGCAGCATGTTGTGCCATTTTTTCGGGTAAAACAACGGACAGCATGACGGAATCCTTCAATGGGTTCCATCAGGCACTGATGGTGTCCGTCTTGCAAAGGAACCAGCGTTTCTGGTATTTTTTTGTTGTTCTGCTCCCCCAGCTGTGAACAGGCCCTAATGTGTAGCGGAATCTCCCAACAGACCCACAACAGCAGATGTCAGGGGAGGAAGGAACAGGCATGTTGAATTTCAACATGCCTGATCCTTGTTTCCAGTGGGATAGAAGCCATTTCCGGAGGTGTTTGGCCGCGGCCTATTCCTCTCTTCTCCCTAAAATAAATATGCACTCTCGGCTGGGAACTTTTTGGAGACATTGGAAGAAATTGCTATCGGTCAAAGGCTATCTAAAGTGTATGCGCAGATATAGATGCGTGTTCTGAGTGCCATAGGAAACTTACTATGGGCAAAATCAGATTGCATGTAATGGGGTTTCCTTATCGAAAGCACATAGTTGTATGGCTGAAAATACTTATACTTCAAAAAGATCATTGAGGTTATAATGAGGTTTTATTAAAGGAGATTTCTATAATTAAAACTTTTCAGCCATTAAGTAAAAAAAAAAAAAAAGATTACAATACAATTGTTCTTTCTATAGTTCAGTTTCCATATTCTCTAAGTGCAAACTATGGTTGTAATCATTCTCGTTACCATAACTACATCACGGGATATTTATGCGTTTCTGCAGTAATTGTGTATCCGTTTAAATTTTTTAAGCTAAATTACTAAACTTCAAATATAGCGTTTGTGTACATGTGTAGTATATCTAGTGTAGATCAGAGACGAAAATGTACTTCAGTGGCCCCTTTACTAACCCTGGACCTAGCTAAGGCAATTTGAATAAAAACCTCCATGCTTTACACTGCCGTCTGAAGTCAAGGTACTGGAGTAATGTGTAAAATAGTAACAAGTTTCATATCAGTGGCTTGTCTTTTTCTATTTCGTGGTTGTCCTACTCGCCGTGAATACCGGGGAAAGATGAACATCCCTAGAATGAATAACAGACGATACCACTAAATAACCCCATCACAAAAAGACTATTAAAATTGTGACCTTCTCCCTTATCCTATTCATAGTCCCAGTTACAGAACGAATTACTGTGAGCCGAGGCACATTCCTACAATTAAAATCTAGATCTGTCCTTACGAAATCTTTCTTTTCCATCTTTTCTCTAATTACCAAACTCAGAGCAGGGCTGAGGTTTTTTTGCAGACTGGATATCTCATCTTGACAGTGGCAGGCAATGTACTATCCTCTGTAGATAAATGGAGCTTTATTACAGGGAGAGGCGGAACAACTGCTCAGCATTCAGGCAATGTGGCCGGGCAAAGAGGGAACTTTAACAGTCGTTAAAACCAAATGTGGCACTGGGGAGCAGAACTATAAAATAATAGCCTGACGCTTTTCCTCGCTATTTTATGGATCGCGCTCAGCGGATGGATTGTCATAATAAAGACATACGGTTAAGGCTTTAATCCATGCCAGACCGAAATACCCCTCTGAGGGACCAGAAAAGAAAGTATTAGTGGTCCCTTGTCTCTGTGATATGACCCAACACCAGGAAATTTGATAAACACCATTAAGAGATTCCCAATAGCCGTCAGCAAATAACAAGTCATTAAATGAAAAAGGAAATTTTCCGATGTGCAGGATGAGCGGACGGCTTCTCTCGCTGTCTATGCATTAACCCTTGTGATCGTAGGCTATGCACGTTTATGGAGGCGCCATGTTGTAATCTTTACGAAAACAGTTTCACTAACCAACTGTATGAGATTTACACTCTACAATAACTAAAACGTGGACAACTGATGACCTATCCACCGGACAGCCGGGCCCCGCACAGATCAGCTGGTCCGGTGCCTCCATGCAGTTGGCTCCGGCCACGGAATAGCGGCCGAGCTGCAGTACTGTTCAAGTGAATAGGAGCGGACCTGCAGTTCTGCAACGCGGCCGCTATGCAATGTACGGAGCCAACTGCTTCCGGGCTCCATACATAGCATTATGTGCCACAACATCCGGAGCCCGCAGGCCACTGGAGCGACTTATCGTCTGGGGTCTGGGTGTCGGACCCGCACCGATGACATACTGATGACCTATCCGGTGGATAGGTCATCAGTTGTCAGAAGGTGGACAACCCTTTTAACAATAGTTCAATATCAGCGGTTGGTTTATAATGCAGTATAGCTGAATTGTGACAGTGTAGAATTACTCAGTCACAAGAGAACTAAGGCTTCGTTCACATCTGTGTCAGGGCCCCATTCATGGGTTCCGTCTGAGCTTTCCGTCAGGGGAACCCATGACCGGAATCCAAACTGAAACAAACGGAAACCATAGGTTTCTGTTTACATCACCTCTAATTTCAATGGTGACGGATCCGGTGCAAATGGTTTCCGTTCGTCACCGTTGTTTAAGGATTCCGTCGTTTTGACAGAATCAATACCGTAGTCGACTTCGCTATTCATTCCGTTAAAACGACGGTGACAAACGGAAACCATTTGCACCAGATCCGTCAGCATTGAAATTAGAGGTGATGTAAACAGAAACCTATGGTTTCTGTTTGTTTCAGTTTGGATTCCGGTCATGGGTTCCCCTGATGGAAAGATTCGGCAGAACCCATGGGCAGAGTCCTGACGCAGATGTGAACAAAGACTAACAATGTTATTTACCCATATTCTGGCTTGCATGTGAAGAGGATACTTTGACCTAAGCTGCTCAAAATTGATCTGTGCAAAATCTGTGTCTTTCTCTGCCTCTCGCTCACAATGTTCCTGCTCTCTCCTCCTCTCTCCATAGACTTCTATTGGCAGCTGTAACCTGATCTCTTAGTGAGCTGTTCGGCTTTTTTTGAAAACCTGATGTATCGGTGTGCAGACTCAATAGAAAGTCTTTGGGCCCGTACACCGCTACATCCGCTTTTTCAAAAAGCCAAACACGAGCGCTTCTGACGCTTTGTTTTAGTGATTGGAGGGGTCTCAGTGTTGAATGTTTAGTTACCCTTTAAGCATATAGCATAGTGCTACATTTATGGATATCTCACTAATGTCTATGTTCAGGATACCCCTTGTGTATAATAAAATTTAAAAGGACACAGTAAAAAAAAAAAAGCTGAAAGGGTTAAGTGCACATCAAAGGGGATTCTGGGAGTTTGTCTAAGAATCAGCAGCTTTATGTAAATGACAGTTTTGCGTCCTGATCACAAGGGAAATTAGAGGGAAAGTTAATGTTTTGGGAATACATTGGCAAAGACTTGAGCGAGAAATCTAATCAAAGTTTTCATTAAAATTTCCATTCTTTCCAGAGATGTTTAGGACACTTTAAAGTCTGATAAGCATGGAACGCCTGAAGTTTAAAGCCTTAAGGTCTGCTGGAGAGTCAAATGGTTAAAATAGCCATTTTCCTGACTTAATGAAGCGCAGATCACTAACCACGCTTGCAGTGTTAAAAAAACAAAAACAGCCGAACTGAATGATCTTGCCGTATTTTATTGTAGGAGAGGCACCGGACGTCATGGATATTTGCAAAGAAATTAAAGTGGAGCAGTTGCCAATAGCAACCAAACATATTGCATCTTTATTTTTTTTAATAAGTGCCGAAAAAGTGCTCATAGTTATCACTTTCTGGCTGCACACATCTTCTTAACCCCTTCCCCCTGCTTGCATTCTGGGCCCTAATGTCCAAGCCATTTTTTACATTTTTCCATTGTCACATTCGAAGAGCTGTAACTTTTTTATTTTTGCGTCGGCATAGCTGTATAAGGTCTTGTTTTTTGCGGGACGACTTGCAGTTTTTATTGGTACCATTTGAGAGTAGATGCGACTTTTTGATCACTTTTAATCAAGTCAGGATTAACAGGATTAACAGAAAACAGCAATTTTTCCATTGTTTTTTATTTTATTTTTTACGGCGTTCACAGTGCGGGTTAAATAATGTAACAGCTTTATAGTCGGGGTCGTTACGGACGCGGCGATACCAAATATGTGTAACTTTTTTGCTTTATTGTAGTTTTTTTTAATAGTAAAGCATTTTGTAAGGGGAAAAAGTGGGTTTTTCATTTTTTTTGTTTCACTCTTTTTTTTTTTTTATTAACTTTATTAAACTTTTTTACTTTTTTACTAGTCCCACTAGGGGACTTCACTATCCTCCGATCGCTATTATAATACACTGCAATACTTTTGTATTGCAGTGTATTACTGCCTGCCCGTTTAAAACGGACAGGCATCTGCTAGGTCATGCCTGCGGCATGATCTAGCAGGCATTCGCTCCAGGCAGACCTGGGGGTCTTTATTAGGCCCCCGGCTGCCATAGAAGACACAGACACTCGGCGATTTTATCGCCGGGTGTCAGTGAGATGAGAGGAAGCTCCCTCCCTCTCTCCAAAACCATTCAGATGCGGTGCTCGCTATTGTGCACCGCATCTGAAGGGTTAAACGGGTGAGATCGATACTAATATCGATCTCACCCGGCAGAGCAGGGACGCCCCCAGCCCTCAGCTGCCTCTGGCAGCTGAGAGCAAGGAGATTTCACGGCTCCCTGCTCTGTTTACTTTATTCTACAGCAGCGACGTAGAATGGCGGCGCTCTAGAATAAAGCCCACTAATGACCGCCGTAAAAAGGCTTATCGGCGGTCATTAAGGGGTTAACAGAGGCCTCAGGGTGCGAGTTTGTTACTTTTGTTTAAACTGCAATCATAAAAAAATAATTTGATCTAACGTCTGGTCACAATGTATAACCCGGGTACTGTATACAAAGCAACAACTTCAGTGGAAACGGTGACACATCCCAAAACCAATACTTAAAAAACGACAACTCATAAAATAAAAAAAAATAAAAAAAACAAAACAGTAAAAAAGGGAATCTATGAAAAACTCTTGATCAAACTGTTGTCTTACGTGACAGTAAAGGGGAGTCCCATAAGATCAACCCCCTTCTTAGTGTCCTAATTTGCCCAAAAATCACCCCTCTGGATTTCTGGTTATCCGTTTTGGTATTGCCTGTAAGTGCACCTCCTGTCCAACACCTTATTCTGTAAGTTATTCTGGGTTCTATGCGGCCAAATCCAACCTGCCTTGCGGCGGGCTCTGGTGAAGACCATAGAGCAGCCTTAGTGCATGTGCACACACAAAATCAAAAACGTCTGAAAATACGGAGCTGTTTTTAAGGGAAAACTGATCCTTATTTTCAGACGTTTTTAAGCCACTAGCGATTTTCGCCGCGTTTTTTATGGCCATTTTTGGGGCTGTTTTTTTATAGTCAATGAAAAACGGCTCAAAAAACGTCCCAAGAAGTGACATGCACTTCTTTTTCGTGGGCGTCTTTTTACGTGCCGTTTATGGAAAACTAGGCGTAAAAAAACGCCCCGTCGGAACAGAACACCATATTTTCAATTGAAATCAATGGCAAGATGTTTGTAGGCGTTCTGCTTCCGTTTTTTTAGGCGTTTTTCAAGGGGTAAACGCCCCGAAATACACCTGAAAACACTACGTGTGCACATACCCTTAGACTGTGCTGACCAGAGTGGTGACGGACTTGAGGTAGCCGATTTACTTGTATGCTTGATCCAGACAGTCTCCAGCTGCCTTTTGGGAAATTACTCGTGTAGCAATACCAGAAACTTTCACTGGGGAATGGCTCAAGTAGTGATTCCCTGACAATGCCTATGACCATTATCGCCCCTGCTAAAGAATATGATTTTAAAAAAAAAATTCTAAAGTGGTTGAATGTAACCCTTTAGAGGGGCAAAATCCATGTGAGACTGGGTGCGTACAGAACCTCTTCATTCTACTTGCTTAATAACAGCATAAGCAACATGCTAAAATTACACACAACATACCCTAGCAGAATGCCCGGCAGTCAGCAGACAACATTTACAGAAAAGCAGATCGCACTATATTCATCGATATATTATTTATTATGTGTATCCTGCACCTTGTATTACTTGTTCATGCATATAGTCTCATCAGGATAAGGAGAAATTGGTTTAATTCGCTGACATTAGGTGAATGCAGATAATGTACAACGACAGGAAACATATACAAACATACACATTGCAATCATTTACATTTAATAAAGGACATGATGATTTAAACTGTGCATATAATTCAACTTATTGAACGGTAAATTAATTAAATGCATAAATATGTGCCGGGGATATATTAAGACCCAAGTTCAGTTCTGAGCTGATACTTCCTACTTACAGTACATAATTTATGTGATGGAAACAACATGTTTAATACAGAGCGGAAAATCTGAGTAGAGAGGATTTGTATAGATTTGCATGTGATTTGCATCTCATTATGCTAGAAATCTTCGTGCCTGAAAGTCTCTAATAATGATACAGAAAGTACAAAATAACGTCTTTTCAGCTGCTTTTACATAATGAATTTTCACAGATAAAACCACAATCCCTTAAATGCAGATACATATAGAAGAAGCACCTGCTGTCTTTTTCTGCTTGATTCCAGGCAGCTTTATCAGCATGTCTGCAAACTGTAGGGGCACAGCCTTGTCTAGAATAGTTGAAGAGAACAAACCCTTGGCAAAAACTGCGCTCTCCTGGACAAACAAGGCTATGATATGGAGACTGCTCTATGTACTAGAGCAAACAATTCATAAATAAATAGGTTATCTAAACAATATATTGTATATACACAGTCGTGGACCAGATGAGAGATGTTCTTTGAAATATTATGACTTCAGTTTGAACAGAAATTGTGAGATATAGCAATATCCTGATGTATTTTCTGCATCTTAGGCTTCATTCACATGACAGGGTTTCCCGGCCGGGTGCCGGCCGTTCATAAATCGGCCGGCACCCGGCTGCAGTAGGAATAATAGACTCCTAATGGGGCTATTCACACGACTGATTTTTTGACGGCCGGGAAAACCAGCCATCAAAAAATAGGACATGCTCTATTTTCGGCCGGGTACCCGGCCGCCCGGCTCCCATAGAAGTCTATGGGGCCGGGTAATACACGGCCATTACCAGAATGTGTCCCGAGTGATGGCCGGGTTTTCCGTGGCTTGCGCTCTATCTCCTCCTCCTCACAGCGCAGAGTGCATGTGAGGAGGAGGAGTTGATGCCATTCGGACGAATGGCATCGCTGTACACTGTGTGGCAGGGCCGGGGTGTACAGCAGGTGGAGGGAGCGCTGCGCTGGCTCCCTTCCCCTGCTTGTTTTAAAAGCGTCCTGGCCCGGCGACACCTTCCATGGCGCCGCTAGCAGCTGCTGTTGCTGCGGCTGCTACTACTGTAGCGACGCTACTATAGCAGAGCGGGGAGGTATCTCCCCGCTCTGCTATGTGCTAGCCCCACTTTAGCTCCTTGAAGGAGCGGAATCCCCATGTTTTCGGGGATTCCGCTCCTGGACAGAGCGCTTGATGTCTCTGTCCATATCTGGGCAGTGACATCAGGGGAAACTCCTGAAGCGGAATCCCCGAACACATGGGGATTCCCCTTCAGGAGTTGCCGCTGATGTCACTGTCCGGATCTGCCCGGCCCGGCATGGATGCAAAACTTAATGCAAACCGGCCGTGCAAAATGGCCGATTTTACCGGCCGACACTCGGGCTCGGGCGGGACCCTGTCGTGTGAATCCCGCCTTATTCAGGATAACCCCTTATTAAACCCTTAACACATTATCATGTAACTATACGTGATAAGGGTTAAGGAGAAGTATGGAGCGCGCTCACAGGCTGAGCGTGCTCCATACACAGCGGGTAACGGCTGTGTAATACAGCTGGCGCCTCACTGCAACGGACGGAATCAAAGTGATCTTTGATTCTACCCGTTTAACACCTTAAATTCCACTGCAGCATTTAAAGTATGAGAATCAGGGGGGCGTCCCCTCAAACAAGCCATCGTTATGGCAGCTTGGAAAGGTCCCCAGGTCTGCCATCTTTGTACTCCTTTAAAGCTCTGCCTCGGTAGGGCTTCAAAGGAGACTGTCAGAATCACGATATATTGCAACACATTAGTATTGCAGTATATCATGGAAGCGATCCAACGATCGCTGCTTCAAGTCTCCTAGGGGGACTAATAAAAAGAAGTAAAAAACAGTTAAATAAAAAAAAAATTATGTTCCCAAAAAAAAAGTATTAAAAGTTCAAAAAAAAAAAAGATCAAGAAGGTGCATATACCCCAAAATGGACCGGCAACAACTACAGCTCGCCCTGCAAAATTTAAGCCCTCACATCACTAAATTGATAAAAACATGAAAAAGTTATGGTTTTCAGAATACGGCGACACAAAAGATTTTTTTAATTTAGCAAATTGTTTTATTTTTTTAAAAAGTGGTAAAACATAAAACGAAACATATAAATTTGGTATCGCCGTAATCGTTTCAACCTGTAGTATAAGGTGAATATGTCGTTTTTACCACCTGATGGACGTCGAAAAAAACAAAACCCCTCAAAAATATGGCATAAACAGTTTTTTCCCCATTTCACCCACAAATTATTTTTTCCCAGCTTCCCGGAACATTATGCAGTACAAGAAATGGTGGTATGAAAAACTACAACTTGTCCTGCAAAAAACAAGCCCTCATATGGCTATATAGACAGAAAAATTTAAATTATAGCTTTTGGAATGTGGGGAGGAAAAAACAAAAGTGAAAATCTGATAAAAACTGCTGAGGAGGGAAGGGGTTAAATGCACCATTACAACACTGTTTGGAACCCACTTTATTAGCTAAAGCCAAGCGCCACGGCTAGGCACAGCTCTTGGGTAGATGGGAAATGAAGTATAAAACATAATGATACATTGTTCCATAATGGTCAATGGACAATACCTTGATTTTAATGCAAGGAACACAAACAGAAGTATAAGTACAACATGTGAAAAAGGCTTGTCCGTAACGATCAGATAATATCAGCCGTGCAATGTAATAACGTCTCATCCAGCCATGGATAACCATGCAAAATAAGAAACTAGATTAGAACTTTGCATTACTTCTTAGTAGATACGGTGCTTAACATGATGCAATTTATGTCAGAACTTACAGGCACATCCCTAAAGTCTTGTGTGAAGACTACAGGACAGTAATCTCCAACATCCAGCCTATGGCTGTCAGGGCATGCTAGGCGTTGTAGTTTAGCCACAGTCCACAGGTTGGAGATCACCGCTATAGGATGTGGGGGGATATTTACACCTAGCACATGTATCAACATTATTATTGTTGGGCATAATAAAGCAATATTTGTTTTTTACATTAAACGCCAATATAGTAATACGCAGATATTTGTACCATTTGGTGTTAAATTCCACCAGGCTCACGCAGCAGTTACATGAGTTTCCAAGAGCGTATGAGGACTTTGCTTACTGCGTTACTTTTCTGCCAAAAATTTAGTTTATAGGATAAGAAATAATAGTATTTTTACATACCAAAGCCTATTCAGGATGAGAAGTAGATGTCACTTTCCTCACACCCAAGGTCTCCATACGGATCTGTACTTAGGATCTACATAACAAAGAAAAAGGAAAAAACATTAACAATACATCTGGCTTGTTGTCTTTTTGACTTGATTTTGTGTACACACACACACACACACACACACACACACAATCCTTTTTTTATTGTTTCCACATTGATAGATTGAGTGGAACAGCGAAGGGGTACAATCTAGACCCTGCTAGTTTTGGGCTACAAAGACGTTTTGTCAATGGCAAATTTTTTTTTTTACCAATGGTAAATCTATAGGGCAGCATGAACGTTACTTAAAAATCACACGTACGTGTAACTGCGTAACTTATGTTGTTATTATTATATGGAAAAACCATGTTAATTTGTCCTGAGGCTATACTTCTCACAGCTTAACGTTTGTTGCAATTGCATTCAATCTATACAATCCTCTGTGAGATAGACAGCTTGAACCCCACTCTAATATATTGTATTATCTTATATTGTAGCAAACCCACAGGACAGGAGCGATCTGTGAGGCTGAGGTGCGTAGTTTATAGAAGATTGAGAGGACGCTTCACAATTGTAGTAAATTCTCAGCTGTGAGCAGGAAAAGGTCAGGACAGGTTTTCAGCCTCTGGATGTGTACAAGACGGTTTCAATTCACTGACAACAAGTGCAGATTTTGAAAGCGTAAATAAGTTTTTCGCCAACGAGAAAACAAACTGGGTGTTTCTGTGATAATAGCTTCATTGATATGACATAGGAAAGGAACAGTAGAGTCCTAGTGAGTCTGAAATAAACAGAAAAGAGAAGGAATGTTATGTTTTCTGCAGTTTTTGTCCTGTAGATCAGAAGAGCCGCTATAAATGTCTTTAATCTTCTAACTGGCACGGCCTGCGTTGTGAATTTTCTTGTGAAAAGGTCGCACAGTCGGTATTAATATGCACCTGGCAAAAATGTGCGACTGACAGTAGTTATTTTTTCTTATTACACATATAGGAGGTTTCTCTGCATGTAGGAGCGTCTCCTTTTAACAATACGGGAATTGGTGCTTGGTTCAGGTTATCTCATCAGATTGCGAGCTCTTTGGTGGACCTCAATCCATCTCCTTCATATCTACTTAGAATCATGTTATTCTTCATGTAATAGCTGCAGCTTGACAATTTTCCGTGGGAGTTGTTTGTTTCGGGTAGAAGTATATAAATTGGAGAATAAATGTGCATACATCCATATACTACTCAGTAATTTGAGTCAATGTATGTACATATCTGAAGATATGGTAAGAAGTTGCTAAGGAATTATTTACAAAAAGAAAATCGGTAAACCAGTGAAGGAAGATATTTCACTTTCTCTGTACTGAATGAGCATTGGCAGGCTGCCCTCTCTATGCAGATTTCACAGATATTGCAAAATATAAAGTCTCCATTCTGCTTTCCCTTTATATATAATAACCGTATAAATTATATCAGAAAAGCACTACTGCCATATTATACTGGTCTCCTACCTTCAGCAGTTCCCCCTAAATAAAAATGCAGCTATCAAAAAATTGCTAAGGCCTTATTCACACAAACGTGTCCGTTTTGCGGGCTTAAAAAACGCAGCGTTTTTCCAGCATTGCAGTTCCGTGTGGCATCAGTGTTCGGTGCGTGTCTGCGTTTTTTAAGCGCGTATGTCATCAGTATGTCACGCGTTTCACGTCAGCAAAATAAACTGAACGAGGAGTTTTTCTTTTGCAAAATCATTCCTTTAGCAACTGTTGCATGAATCACGCACAGCATACGGATGTGCGTCCGTGTGCTGTCCGTGATTTTCACACACCCGTTGACTTCAATGGGTGCATGATGTGCAAAAGTATAGGACATGCAGTAAGTTTCACGCAGCGGACACACGCTGCATGAAAAACACGGAGAGTCTGAATAGCCCCATTGACTTGCATAGGTCCGTGTGACGTGCATTATTTTCACGCGCGTAACGCGGACGTGAAATACGCTCGTGTGAATTAGGCCTAAAGGAAAGTTTCTGAAACCACAAATATATCAACATGCAATATAGGAGATGTGATCTCTCCAAGATGCAGGATTGCAAGACTAGAAAAATTGCAAACAATTGCAAAATTTCTGTGACATAATTGACATTGGATTAGGGTGTTTGTTACTGTTTTGTTTCAGGAAATCCTCAACAAAAATATACAAAGAGAGAAGGGGCACACAAAAAAACATGAGGCTCTGAACGCATCACGTTCGGGATTTACGATTGGCACATATGCTGGGTAAATCTCCCGGCCTATGCGCTAAACACAAAAGCTCCTGATGTATGCCACTGCATACCGTGTCGCCGTTAGTGTCCCATGCAAAAGAAAAGTAGACTTTTGTTGGGATCGTTCTGAAGAGCGTAGTATGCGAAGAGGACACTTTTGGCATACGTTGGGTAAATGGGACCCTACGGATAAGCCAAACATACACAGCAAGCACAGTGTGAACATAGCCTAAAATGAATGACCAGTCTTCTGTAAATAAAGCTTAATAGTTGTGTTCTGCAATTTTCGAATATACTTTGTTTTAATTCCTCACTATTTTCAGTACTCAGTAAATGGAAACATTATTGTCCAGACTGAAAACATCTACAGACTTGAAATTTTTTAGCATATACATAGAGCTGTAGGTATTACTTTTTTTTAATTTTCCTTCCACCCCGAAAAACAATGCATTCCTTCCTTTGTTAGGTCACGTGACGTTATACTGACCCCCCCCCCCCCACGCTTTATTGTTCACGATCACCATCTGCCTGCGTGACACACTTCCTGCAACCTACAAATCTGCATCACCACCTGCACGCTGCCTGGACGCCACACTCCAATGTAGTATTGGCAGGGTGGCGTGATTAGGAGTCAGGACGCAAGAGGGAGAATGTCAGGAATAGAGAAGAGGAAGGAGAAGGTCCAAACTCAAGAACTCGTGGTAATAGGAAGTACTACTTGAGTTATTAAAAAAAATGCATAAGACTACCAGTTTATGATCTATTAAGCTAAGCTAGAAATTAAAAACAATTCAAAAAACACAACGTAGACCTTTGCAGTGCAATTTTTATATATATACACAGGTCAGTGTGTTTGGTGTAACTTTATAATTCATTTTTAGTAAAAGTTTGTTTTACTTCTTGAGATACAGCTCCTCTGTATTCTCTATACAGAGCAGATGTATCATTCACTATTACCTGAATCCGTCAGTCCCGCGGACATGACGGGTTCAGTGTCAGCGGGTCCTGCTTAGATGTGATAGATCACAGGTGAATCCTGCATGTCAGAGACACGCAGGACCCGCTGTCACTAAACTCGTCAGGGACATGATCCTGAAGGGAGCAGGATTTAGCGCTAGATACAGCTGCTCTGTATAGAGAATTAGGCTTTCTTCACATCTGCTTCAGGGCTCCGTTCATGGGTTCTGTCTGACCTTTCCGTCAGGGGAACCCATAAACGGAATCCAAACTGAAACCATAGGTTTCCGGTTGCATTACCATTGATTTCAATAGTGACGGATCCGATGCAAATGGTATCCATTTGTCACCGTTGTTTAAGGGTCCGGTCATTTCGACGTAATGAATAGCGCAGTCGACTACAGTATTAATTGTCAAATCAACCTCACACAACGGTGACGAACGGAAACCATTTGCACCGGATCCGTCACCATTGAAATCAATGGTGATGCAAACGGAAACCTATGGTTTCCGTTTGTTTCAGTTTGGATTCCGGTCATGGGTTCCCCTGACGGAAAGCTCTGACGGAACCCATGAACGGAGTCCTGACACAGATGTGAACAAAGCCTTACAGGGCAGCTGTAGCTCAAAAAGTAAAACAAATTTGTAATAAAAAACAAAAAACACACCGACTAACCTGTTTAGTAAAAAAAAAAATTGATGCCCTTCAAAAAAAATGATGGCCTATCCTCAGGATAGGACATCAAAAGCTAATGGGTCGGAGTCCGACTTTCGGGACCCCCGCCAATCAGCTGTTTTGAAGGGGCAGCAGCCTTCACTTCTATTTGTTCACTGTGAGACGTTGACACACATTTAGCGGCGATTCACAGGTATTGCAGCCTTTTCTCACATTCACTTCAATGGGAGAAAAGCTATTGACAGCCTATCCTAAGGATAGGCCATCAATTTTTAGTGGCTGGAAAACCCCTTTACTATTTGGATGAGATGAGGGTTTGTTATAATGGTATGGACAATCCAGACAATATCCTATCCTGATTTGCTACAATGTATCAGTGCAGGTAAGAGTTATTATTATAATAAGTCCAAGGAGGATTGATGGGACTGGATACATTGTGGCAATCTCGGCTAGCCACATGATTATGTCAGGATGGGTGTCTGCCTCTGAATGTAACGTAATTCTTCCATTCACTGAAAGCAAAGTAAGAAATTGATGGACAAAGTATATTAAAAAGATGCAACTTTTTATCATACAGTGATTATACTTTATGTGCATAAGACCGGGTAATTGTTTTTTTAAAACAATTTGCTACTAAAATGAAAAAACTAAAATGCAGTGCAGCTCAATATCATACGTTTTCTCTGAATGTGGCTCTTAAGGTTTAAGTAATAAATTGGGGACCTCCGGGGCTATATTATGGACATGTTAAGGAAGCAGCCCGCTCATAGATGTGTGGGTTATTGATACCTGCACCACTCTATCACAATAAAGGGACGTGGTACAGCCATATCGACAGTATTACCAGTTCAGGCTAATGTTAATAGGATGCCACATCTGTCATCAGAAATAACACAGTAAAGATCACGCTGCCATTGCACTTTACAGCGACAAATCAGAGAATCGCAAAAGAAAACCCAAAACATAATCACATTTCTCGGAGCAAAAATCAAAACTGCAGAGAGCTGCCAGCAAAGCTTTTATTCAGATTGCTATAAAAAAAAAAACAGTCCAGAATTTATTATCATTTTTGGGGTTGTTTAAAACAGATACACCTCAGTGTCAAAATCCCAGCCAGCCTATTTATATGTATGTATTCTTTTGATCCGACCACTTAAAAAGTACTTATCAAAATAGCATTTATGAGCACATATATTAGGCCAGTGGCAGGGAATATCGGAAGATTAAGGCTACAAATTCCCATAATGCACTGGTTTAAAGAAAAACAAAATATCTTAAACATGAAAAGATAAATGTATTGCTCCTGTCAGACGGTCGGAATAACAACTTCATCTAAATAAATCTTAGTGTCAAGAGGAGGAGAAAACAACAACAGAGAGGCTCGGGTATAAGGTCCTCCAAATACTTCTAAGTGATCATTCACCAGTCCGTCTCCTTTAACGCTGTATGTAAAACATAATGGGGTCGTTCATATGTTTGCTGAATGGCGCACCTCTGCAGGACAGACTTCCTGTGTGGACATGTTGCCTATTCAACCGTAACGCCCACTCTCCAGGCCGTGTCTCCCGTCATCACTTTAAGGGTCTGTTCACACGCACTGTTTTCAGACGTAATTCGGGCGTTTTACGGCTTGAATTACGCCTGTAAAAACGCCCCTAATATGCCTACAAATATCTGCCCACTGCTTTCAATGGGTTTTACGGTGTTCTGTTCCCACGAGGCAAAATTGTACGTGTCGCTGTCAAAATATGGCGCGTAAAAAGACACACGCGAAAAAGAAGTGCATGTCACTTCTTGGGACGTTTTTAGAGGCATTTTTCATTGACTCCATTGAAAAACAGCTCCAAAAACGGCCGTAAAATACGCCGCGAAAAACGCGAGTTGCTACAAAAACGTCTGAAAATCAGGAGGGGTTTTCGCCTGAAAACAGCGCCGTATTTTCAGACGTTGGTCACTGTGTGTGAACATAGCCTTAAATTTCTGGAGGGAGATAAAGCAAATGCTTCGCTGGAAGTACACAGACATTGGTGGCTAAAACACAGTTGATCTAAGGCTATGTGCACACGTTTAACCAAAAATGTCTGAAAATACGGAGCTGTTGTTTTCAGAGCCTCTGATCTTCAGGGGTTTTTGAAGCTGAAAATGAAGCTTCTTTTAATTTGGAGCTTCTTTTGAGCGTTTTTTGAGGCGTTTTTCATAGTGTTCAATGGAAAATCAGCTCCAAAAAACGCCTCAAGAAGTGACACGCTACTTCTATTTACGGAGCCTCTTTTTACACTCCCGTTTTTTAAAACAGCCGCGTAAAAAGACGCCCCGTATGAACTTAATGCTGTTTTTCCCATTGATTTCAATGGGCAGAATTTTTGTAGGTGTTCAGCTTCCGTTTTTTCAGGCATAAATGCCCCAAAATACGCCTGAAAACACTGCGTGTGAACATACCCTAAGGGTATGTTCACACGCTGAGGCAAAAAATTTTTTTGAAAATACAGAGCTGTTTTCAAGGGAAAACAGCACCTGATTTTCAGAAGTTTTTTGAGCAACTCGCGCTTTTCGCTGTGTTTTTTTAGCTGTTTTTCAATAGAGTCTATGAGAAAACGGCTCCAAAAACGTCCCAAGAAGTGTCCTGCATATAATGTATATAAGTGACCCGCATATAATGTATATAAGTGTCCCGCATATAATGTATATAAGTGTCCCGCATATAATGTATATAAGTGTCCCGCATATAATGTATATAAGTGTCCCGCATATAATGTATATAAGTGTCCCGCATATAATGTATATAAGTGTCCCGCATATAATGTATATAAGTGTCCCGCATATAATGTATATAAGTGTCCCGCATATAATGTATATAAGTGTCCCGCATATAATGTATATAAGTGTCCCGCATATAATGTATATAAGTGTCCTGCATATAATGTATATAAGTGTCCTGCATATAATGTATATAAGTGTCCCGCATATAATGTATATAAGTGTCCTGCATATAATGTATATAAGTGTCCCGCATGTAATGTATATAAGTGTCCCGCATATAATGTATATAAGTGTCCCGCATATAATGTATATAAGTGTCCCGCATATAATGTATATAAGTGTCCCGCATATAATGTATATAAGTGTCCCGCATATAATGTATATAAGTGTCCCGCATATAATGTATATAAGTGTCCCGCATATAATGTATATAAGTGTCCAGCATATAATGTATATAAGTGTCCCGCATATAATGTATATAAGTGTCCTGCATATAATGTATATAAGTGTCCCGCATGTAATGTATATAAGTGTCCCGCATATAATGTATATAAGTGTCCCGCATATAATGTATATAAGTGTCCCGCATATAATGTATATAAGTGTCCCGCATATAATGTATATAAGTGTCCCGCATATAATGTATATAAGTGTCCCGCATATAATGTATATAAGTGTCCCGCATATAATGTATATAAGTGTCCCGCATATAATGTATATAAGTGTCCTGCATATAATGTATATAAGTGTCCCGCATATAATGTATATAAGTGTCCTGCATATAATGTATATAAGTGTCCCGCATATAATGTATATAAGTGTCCAGCATATAATGTATATAAGTGTCCCGCATATAATGTATATAAGTGTCCCGCATATAATGTATATAAGTGTCCCGCATATAATGTATATAAGTGTCCCGCATATAATGTATATAAGTGTCCCGCATATAATGTATATAAGTGTCCTGCATATAATGTATATAAGTGTCCCGCATATAATGTATATAAGTGTCCCGCATATAATGTATATAAGTGTCCCGCATATACTGTATATAAGTGTCCCGCATGTAATGTATATAAGTGTCCCGCATATAATGCATATAAGTGTCCCGCATATAATGTATATAAGTGTCCCGTATATAAGTGTCCCGCATATAATGTATAGAAGTGTCCCGCATATAATGTATAGAAGTGTCCCGCATATAATGTATATAAGTGTCCCGTATATAAGTGTCCCGCATATAATGTATAGAAGTGTCCCGCATATAATGTATAGAAGTGTTCCGCATATAATGCATATAAGTGTCCCGCATATAATGTATATAAGTGTCCCGTATATAAGTGTCCCGCATATAATGTATAGAAGTGTCCCGCATATAATGTATATAAGTGTCCCGCATATAATGTATATAAGTGTCCCGCATATAATGTATATAAGTGTCCCGCATATAATGTATATAAGTGTCCTGCACTTCTTTTGACAAGGCTGTAATTTTTACGTGTGGTCTTTTGACAGCGACGCGTAAAATGACAGGTCGCCCGGCACAGCCCATTGAAATGAATGGGCAGATGTTTGCCGACGTATTGGAGCCGTCTTTTCAGGCGTAATTCGAGGCGTAAAACGCCTCCAATATGAAAATAGGTCGTGTGAACCCGGCCTTAGGGTTTGTCCACACGTAACGGAATTGCTGCAGAAAATGTATGCTTAGTGAAGACAAAAATTAGACAAATACGGCGCTTCCCTAAGGTATTAACGTTTAAGCAATGTGTGCAGGGAGTGGTCGGTGAAACAAGAAGGCTCACCTGGTTGAGTTGTGCTGGATGGTCGGCACAACTCAAGACCTCTGACTAGTTTGCTTGCCTCTGGTGCGGACTCCGGGTGTCTGTTTCCTAGGAAAGGAGATCCTCCCAGCGTCCAACGAATGCCGGATAGGGTATGAAACAAAAGAGCTCCTATGTGGGGCGTTCCCGCGGTTCTGTGCTGACACGTGAGGTCTGACTACTTGGACTTTGGGCCTGTGTCTCTAAGCGATCACATCTCAGCACAGACCCACGGGAGCGCCCCACATAGGAGCTCTTTTGTTTCATACCCAATCCTGCAGAAAATTATTGCAGCATTTCCATTAAAACTAGCAGACACTCCGCTGCGGAAAAAACACTCAATTTCCTGTGTTTTTTTGCTGCAGGAAATGGTGCGGATTTTGTTGCGTCTTTCACAATGCTGGGAGATGGTGACGTCTCCGCTGAAAAACGCAGCAATTCTGTCCACTTTCTGCATCAGGAATTCACATGCTGCGGTACGAAAAATACAGGTGAATTTCTGCGCGGAAATTTTCTGCAGCGTGTGGATGAGATTTGTTAAGGTCACCGGCTTTGCGGCTATTGTATTCTGCTACGTGTTTTCCGTCCACGATTCCAGCAGGAAAATACGCAGCAATTCCGCTACGTGTGGACGAGTCGGAAAAGGAAAATTCTGGTCTGTGAAGCGGTGCAAGCTCAGGTTCTGTTCACACTGCTCTGTCTGGTGCCTCTGTTGGCAGTTCCATCATATTTGCCAGGGAGAACAATGCCGAGTGCTTCGCTATTCACCATGTGAGCGGAGCGCCGGCCTCTCCCCCAGCAGGGAGCGCGCTCTGTGGAGGAGTGGCTGTCATTTCCTGCACTCTCCATGGCTGACATGTAGAAATATTGGCTTATTAGGGGTCTTAGGTCCTGTTCACACAGAGTTTTTTGACGCAGAAACTGTGTCGGAAAACGTGCCAAAAAACGTCCGAAAATTCCTCTCATTGATTTCAATGGGAGGCGGAGGCGCTTCTTTCCCGCGAGTGGAAAAACAGTCTCGCGTGAAAAAGAAGCGACGTGCCCTGACTTCGGGCGTTTACGTCTCTGACCTCCCATTGATATCAATGGAAGGCAGAGAAAGCGTATTTCTCAGCGTTTTTTTGCCTGCGGCGCTCAATAGCCACGGACGAAAAACGCAACAAAAAACGCGGCAAACGGCGTGCAGACCCCAAGAAAAAAAATATATCTTTTTTTAAAATATTTTTTATTTGAAATGAATAAAGCTCATAGTTACCCCGTCCGTAGTCCCAGCGGCACGATCCTCTCTTCTGAGCGCAGGCGGGCCTCCTGGACGTTTCATCCCATGTGACTGGTGCGGCGCTGAGAAGAGCGAGACTCATAGACGCGCCACCATGACTACCGGCGGGTACGCTTAAACTATTTTTTCTTGTATTGCGGCGGGATTTCCACAAGAAACACGCTGCCCAAAAAAACGCACCGAAAAAAAGTTTATAATGGGACGAACAATAACCAAAATGGTGCCATTAAGAAAAAAAAAAACAGCGTCAGAACTAGAGGTGGGAAAAAAACAAATAACGGCAATTTAAAAAAGTGTTAAGTTTGGTGTCCGAAGGTGTAAAATACAAAATAATGTAGAAATATGACACGTTATAGACATGGTATCCCCGGGTGTCGGGTGACATTTACCTCAGGAGCAGTGACTGGCGGGAAACATTTACCACAGGAGCAGTGACTGGCGGGAAACATTTACCACAGGAGCAGTGACTGGCGGGAAACATTTACCACAGGAGCAGTGACTGGCGGGAAACATTTACCTCACGTTTCATCGACCCCCGCGGTTTGTCTTTTCTATAAACTTTATTTGTTGGGGGAGGGGGCGGCTTGTCGTTCTCCCGGGGCCACAGCGCGGGACTGAATACTGAACCTTACTAATTACCAGATGAGAATAAGGAGACATTGCTGTACCGGACAGGGGGGGTTGTCGTACCGGGACATGGGTTTGTTGTACGGGAAGGACATTGTATATTTCGGGTGTAGTGTTTGTTTCTAGCGGCAGCTGCTTCTGCTTCTCAGCCGCTTTTGTGTTGCGTTTCCCCGTGTAACGTTATTTAGCAGCTGAGGGGAATCGGCCGCTCCTGTAGGGACCGCGTTCAGCAGAGAGCAGGAAGTGACGTCATGTGAGGCGGCGAGTGACTGCTGACCGTGTTACCGCATCGTGGAGGGGTACACAGCATAAGGGGGTTACATAGAGGGGGGTCGCATTCTATGGCGATGGTTCACATTACATGGGGGGGGGTCACGTGTCATGGAGGGGGGTCACATGTCATGGAGGGGGGTCACATGTCATGGAGGGGGGCTCGCGTGTCATGGAGGGGGGTCACATGTCATGGAGGGGGGGTCACATGTCATGGAGGGGGGCTCGCGTGTCATGGAGGGGGGGCTCGCGTGTCATGGAGGGGGGGCTCGCGTGTCATGGAGGGGGGCTCGCGTGTCATGGAGGGGGGTCACATGTCATGGAGGGGGGGTCACATGTCATGGAGGGGGGCTCGCGTGTCATGGAGGGGGGGTCACATGTCATGGAGGGGGGGGTCACGTGTCATGGAGGGGGGCTCGCGTGTCATGGAGGGGGGTCACATGTCATGGAGGGGGGGTCACGTGTCATGGAGGGGGCTCGCGTGTCATGGAGGGGGGTCACATGTCATGGAGGGGGGGTCACATGTCATGGAGGGGGGGGTCACGTGTCATGGAGGGGGGGTCACCTATCATGCAGGGGGTTAAGGGCTCCAGACTCCATTCGTGAATGATGTGTATAATGTCTTCTCCGGTTGTTCTGTAACCTCTGCAGCGAGGGCGGACTACAAGTCTCAGGCTCTCGCCCTCCGTTATCCATGTGACGCTGTTTGATTCTTCACGTGACATTTATAGATTTGTATCTTCCAGTACACGGTTCATGTAGCAGAGGTGGGCGCGCATGACGGGTGACTTTGCTTGTGTGACCTGACTGTCGCGCTGTGAGTAACACTTGTGGATGTGGCCGTGTAACTCCACGCAACGCGATGGGACTGCCGCGCAATAGTCACGAAAACTTCCGTCCAATGCGACTTATTTAAGCAATTTTCTCTTTTTTTAAAATATTATCTTTGGATATTACAAATCCTAAATCGCATGCGACTCGCTGGCAAATTGCGCACATTTTTTGTTGTCCTGGCCTATAGGGATCGTGTGAGTTGATATTGACGGCATATCATAGAACAACCTCATTACTCCAAAACTACAACTCCCAGCATGCCCTGACAGCCTGAGCCTCTGACCACTGTTCTAGGATATGCCATCATTGGGGGATTGGTAGGCCGCTACTCTTAGGGTGTGTTCACACGGCCTATCTTTGGGTGTTTTTCAGGCCGTAAACAGCCGAAAAATCGGAAGCAGAACGCCTCTAAACATCTGCCCATTGATTTCAATAAGAAAACCGGCCGCGTAAAAAAAATGGCCGCGAAAAAGAAGTGCAGGTCACTTGGGATGTTTTTGGAGCCGTTTTTCATTGACTCTATAGAAAACCGGTCCAAAAACGGCCGTAAAAAACGTTGCGAAAATCGTGAGTGGCTTAAAAAACTTCTGAAAATCAGGATCTGTTTTCCCTTGACAACACCTCCGTATTTTCAGACGTTTTCGGTTAAGCGTGTGAACATAGCCTTATGATCAGTAGTAGGGTCGGTGCTTCTTTTCGGCCTCTGGATGTAAACAAAAAATGTTTCCATTCACTGGCAACAAGCAGAGATCTTGAAAATGGTGATGAATTGAAATACAAAGTATGGCAGAAAGTTGCCGAGCTTCTCATTGCAGCGATTCATTTATATTCCGTCAGACGAGCCCCTCTAAGTACTTGGAATGACTCACAATTAGATGCCATTATAATCCTTTTCTCCCTTTCTGAGCAAAATCCCGTCGCAATCAGAGAAGCGCGATACGGTCGGTTTCAGAGACGGTTTTGCAGCAAGGTCAGGGATGGTTGCCTGTCATGTGACACCCCGGCCGCCATCACCCTGCACTGGTAGAATGTGACTGGGATTGTGCCCATGGACTATGATTAATCCCTCCGCGTTCGTCTCCTTCGGGGCGGTGGGAAGGTAATTATTTCTTATACTAATCAGAAAGTCGTGTTCAGACAAAAATCATTTGCATTAATAAGCTGAGGACCAATGAGAGGAGACGCAGTGTAAACGAAGCGTGGATTATAGCCGGATTAATGGCGTCTAATACGCGGGACTCGGGTACATTCATTAGGAGACAGCGGCTAAAACAATAATAAATACTTCACTAATCAGCCCCATTAGGGGACATAATGCAAGTACTTCATGTAAAGTGGCATTAGAAGTAAAACCTGGGGCTGGAGAGCAGGGGGGACTCCGTGGAAAGGGATTTGGTTAATTCTCCGCAGCAGACGTTTCATTGTATCGGGTGATAAACAACTACTCCAACTTTAAAGATGAGGCAAAATTCAATATATACAGAACAGGCTCCGGCTCTGTTCACACGCGAAACCGAAAACGTCTGAAAATACGGAGCTTCAAGGGAAAACCGCTCCTGATATTCAGGCGTTTTTTAATCAAATTCGCGTTATTTACGGCCGTTTTTTGGAGCTGCTTTTCTATAGAGTCAATGAAAAACTGCTCCAAAAACAGCTCAAGAAGTGACATGCGCTTCTTTTTCGCGGGCGTCTTTTTACGTGCCGTTTTTCAAAAATGAGGCGTAAAAAAACACCCTGTCGGAACAAAACGCCGTATTTCCCATTGAAATCTATGGGCAGATGTTTGGAGGCGTTCAGCCCCTGTTTTTTGGGGGCATTTACAGCCATGTGAACATAACCTGACATGTAGATAAATTCTTCTGTATATTGCAGTGACGTCCTCTGCAACCTGGACCATGATATTGTGCATTCCTATTGCACATTGGACTATTGCAGGATTTGCTGCCGGAAATAATGTCACGTTTTTATTCTTCAGCAAATTAAATATGTTTAAATCCAAACACATATGCCCGCTGCCTCCGGATTGATACACAAGCCTTGACTTCATTTGTCAGAGTAGACGGTTCATATAGATATTTTTATGCTGAGGTGCTTGCGTGTTTTTCTTACAGCTATGTAAAAGCAGCGAGGCGACAAGTGAGTCTTTGAAAATAGCACTCAAAATACAATAAACACAATTTATTTAATCCATATGGATCTAACAGATGGCAGGAAACCATCCACCATTATACAAAAACATATGCAATGTATTACATCAGCACCAGATTAATCCATCACATACTGAGTGGAAGGACGAGCACCCTCTAGTGACCAGACGGTGAACTGCGCCTAACAAAAAAACACTAGTTCAGTGGTCACGCTGGGGCAGTGATTGGGTCACTCTTAGTAAATGTACAGATGTAAACTGCACTTATATTGTGATTTTAGGCATTAGCTTTTTGCTTAATAATCCCATGCACATGAGTGGCCACAATACTAGGTTGTTACTGAATTTTCACTCCTGGTAGAAAACTTTTAATAATCCGTTGCATTTTTACTAGCGTGAATTAGTCCACATCAGAGGCGCTGGCTCTTGAAAAATTCCATTTGTTCCTAAAACCATATTTAGAAAATACTTTAAAGGAAAAAAGCACACAATGGCGCAACATAGGGTATCATCTCACGATAAATATGAGAGGCAGGAAAGTGAGGGATGTAAGCGAATATAAGCGATATCGAATGCTGAGATGCACTGGGAAATTCTCAGTGCAAAACTGCGAAAAATGACCCTTTACGAAGGCGCTGTTCCCTTTGCAGTATTAAGGAAGATCCTCTGGAGTCATGCAAATGTTAACCTTTTATTAACATCGTAACAGGGAACAGCGTCTTCCTAAAGTGTCACTTTTCGCCGTCTTAATTTCTCCGCATTCGATATCGCTTATATTTATAAAGTAGTTACTCCTATAACCTGCCATAATTGCAATTGTAAATCTCCCCAATGTCTGAGCAATATATAATAATTCCTGGGTGACCTTTACCCTGTTCACCAATCGAATACAGAGTTAATGAAGGCTACACTTTACATATGGAAGGCTATAGACTCCAGGTTCAGCGTTTATCCAGTTGTGGATATTATTGAGCGGATGGTGATCTCATCCCATACACCAGTAACCTTGGGTTTACAAGATAAAATTGATCCAAATAAAATATTCTCCTGTGTAAAACTCAATCACATTGATCTGTGCTGTAGATTGGACTATATGAACTAGCGATGACCCTGCGAACTGCAGAAGAATGGACAAAATGTATCACTCGTCTGGAGCGTAATGGTCTCAGTCCTGACGTTGTGCGGTGGGAAATAAAGACAATGTATTTGTATTGGCGCCAATGCAGGGAGTATTATTGCAGAATGTATTTGTTTCCAATATAACCTGTCTGTGACTTTCATCCAGGTGCTATGATATCCAACAATGCAGCATGAGAAGTACGGGGACTCCCTTATATTTGGGAAATGTTGAGGTTCCCAATGCCACGATCCATATTAAAAAGAACAGAAGTAAAATTCCATGGCCGCTAAATGGCATAATCTAAATACAGATCCGTACTAATGCCATTCATTTCAAGGGAATTACTGATCGATGTTGACGCTCTGTTGGTCCATAAGCTTACCATCTCATATTAAAAGGGGTTATCCCGTCAGGACAATCCCCTCTTTAAATGATTGCCTTCCCCTGGTGGTCAGCTGACATTGGTACAGATGGGCACACACTCACTACTGGAGAAATGTACTATTATATGGTGCCCATTCAAAGGAACGGCATATAATAGAGTATCATACTGAGTCCTCCAGAGAGGAAGTCTTTCCAGTTATTCGCCACTCGCAAGGAACTCCCTTCTATGACTTTGCACACGAAGAGGGGTTGTCCAGACAGTACAGCCCTTATAGTGATGTCATCGCCTTGCACAATGATGTCACTGATCACAACCAGGGGTCTATGGCAACCTCAGAATCCATCAATAGTAATAATATATGTACTGTTGAATCCTTGCCCCGTCTAAATATTATTAACTCTATGGCCTCTAAAATGATCCTGACTGGTACTCTGATAAAAATAAAATTCCTCCCAGCGCTGAAATACTGTTTGAATCAGATCCACTCGTTGCGACATATAACGGCGTACATCATTGTAAGGCTTTTCAGCTTGAAGCCGTCGTAAGGCGAGATTCATGACCCAGAAAGGAGAATCATTCGATCTGAGCAATGAGTAACGCATCCAAAACGCCATTCATCATGACTATCAAAGTCTTTCTTTATGTGGGATAATCAGTTTTTTTGGGGGTGCTATTCTGACAGGTGAATAATGAAGATTATCTCCCATGTTCTCAATTTATTCTCTCTCTTTGGGCATCTGCAAGATTCATAAGTCTCCTTCTATGGACTTTTTTTTTTTACCTGACACGTTTTCTACAGCAAAAGAGGAAAAAGCCATAAAACATGTGGGCTGGGAGTTTGCTGAAGCAGCTTCGTGTCATATTTTAATGCTTCCTCTAGAAATGCGTCCTCGTTCCTGTCCTAATGTCATTGAGGGTTTCTTATTACGCTGACAAAATCTGCGTTGTGAGATATTCATTCATAGCAGTAAATCTGACGTGTGTATAATCCTGACCAATAAATGATGTATGACCGGACCCACATGAGAAAATAAGGACCCCTTGGTGCAGGCGCTCAGTAGGTTAAAGCCTTTGTTACATTGGCACCGTGGTTCACTGTTTTTGCTGGTGGAAGCCGCTGTGTTCCTCATTTCCCCTTGAAAAAAAATATTCTATCGGTACGTGTCTACAGCTCCCATGCAAACTCCATGGTTACAGACTACAAACAAATCCTGTGTAGTCAGATCCTGTGTTACTCCATGTCACCCTCTATTTAATAACCCACGGCAGAAGAAGAGGCGGCAGAGAGAGTATAATAACATGACTCCAGGATCAGACTACACAAGGTGGTTGTTCTTTTGCCGTAGTCTGTAACCATGGAGACATAATTCTATATCGGAGCTGTCCAGACGTGGTTTTCGCCATTGTTTTTTTATGGCAGTAATGTGTCATGGATGAACCCAGCCTTGCAGAGTTGCAAACCCCAATATATATTGAAATTATTTTAATCTGCCCTCCGATAATTCAGTAAGTCTGATATTCATCACTGAGCTTCAATATAATGTGGAACTTCATAGGACCCGAACCAATGAGGAGATTCCTTATCCTGAAGGTTATTTATATTGGTATGAATATATATATTTATATTGAGATGCCCCATGGAGTAGGGCTGAAACATTGCGTTTGAGTGAATAAAAAGGATCCTTCAGTTTTTCACTACAATTGGAGTTCTGCCACGCAATTCTATTTTTCGTTACTCGTCCTATGGTTGTGGTGTTGCCTGACCATGCGCGTCCGCACAGCGCTGTCCATACTGTCGACACTATCCAAAACTTTGTTTTGAGGTGTTAAAGCATCCTCCCTATAGGTCAGATCTTGCCCCAGCGGACTCCAGATACATTTTTTTTTTCAGTAAAATTTTCCTTTTTCTTATAGCCCATGAAAGCTGACCCTCTATAAGAAGACTCTTGAGAGAGACCCTGAGAGGGCTGAAACGTGGCATTCCCCTGGATGAATAAACCACTTGTCGTACATTAAAACGCTACTGGAGTGCTGCAGGTTTTTTTTTTCGTGTTGTGGACCCTGGACCAAGGTCACGTTTGCAAAGCACCCTGAATTATACATAGAAGTGCAGCTTTTGAAAATGACTCTATGGTAGAGTCGAAACGTCGCCTTCTCACTGTGGCTGAATAAATATTTCTATATTATTTTTTTTTTACTAAGCCTTGGAGTGCTGCTCTTTTTGTGCTGTACTTTGTAGAAGTCTGTGTTTGGAGGTCAACCTGGTGAGTGGAGCGCCCTAATTTTGGATCTGGAATTCTGTTCACATAGTATATAGTCCGATATGTGCTTGCAGAGTTTCTACCGAGGTGCAGCGCCGGCCACAAACGATCATTAAATGCAGTGCACATACAGGGCAATAACTCCTATTACCTAGAAAATCAGTCCGGAGCATTGTTGATACTTGATCTACTAATTGAGAATTTTGATCACTAGGAAAACAAAGAGTTTTTCTTGTTCCTTTCTATTCTCTCCGCCTGTGAGCCATTTTTCACAAGACATTAATCATATTTACCTTGCAGCTACAGTCCCGCTCTGCCCTCTCTTGCTCATTCTCTGCACAGCTCATGGGTCCTGGCTGTGTAGTGAAATGTTACATTTGATTGAATTTACAGGTTCTAGCTTCACTTTACGATTTTTGCCAGCTGCTGGTGTTTCTAATGTAATATTCCGTGATGTCACTATAACGTTGTCATAGGACAGGGCACAGCATGGCAATGGCTGCAACTTACTGCAATAATTCTGGGCAGCATATGTTGCTACTCTGCTATAGTATTGTGGGGTAACCCAAGCCCTATGGAATTCCTGTTTTATCAGAAAATATATTTCTTCTCGTCTTTATCCAAGAGTATATATGCTATAGAGAGGGGACACAAAAAGAGCTTACAGGTTGACCACTATTGGTACCTGGGGAGGGAGGAATTGACGAGGGTAATGTCATGTATGTACACAGTGACTCCATTTATGTACACAGTGACTCCATTTATGTACACAGTGACTCCACCAGCAGAATAGTGAGTGCAGCTCTGGAGT
The DNA here is from genome assembly GCF_050947455.1 of Rhinoderma darwinii. Classification (NCBI taxonomy): domain Eukaryota; kingdom Metazoa; phylum Chordata; class Amphibia; order Anura; family Rhinodermatidae; genus Rhinoderma; species Rhinoderma darwinii. The sequence continues at coordinate 3,319,424 of NC_134696.1, forward strand.
ATAATACAGGATGTAACTCAGGATCAGTACAGGATAAGTAATGTAATGTATGTACACAGTGACTCCACCAGCAGAATAGTGAGTGCAGCTCTGGAGTATAATACAGGATGTAACTCAGGATCAGTACAGGATAAGTAATGTATGTACACAGTGACTCCACCAGCAGAATAGGGAGTGCAGCTCTGGAGTATAATACAGGATGTAACTCGGGATCAGTACAGGATAAGTAATGTATGTACACAGTGACTCCACCAGCAGAATAGTGAGTGCAGCTCTGGAGTATAATACAGGATATAACTCCGGATCAGTATAGGATAAGTAATGTAATGTATGCACACAGTGGTTCCACCAGCAGAATAGTGAGTGCAGCTCTGGAATATAATACAGGATATAACTCAGGATCAGTACAGGAGAAGTAATGTAATGTATGTACACAGTGACTCCACCAGCAGAATAGTGAGTGCAGCTCTTGAGTATAATACAGGATATAACTCAGGATCAGTACAGGAGAAGTAATGTATGTACACAGTGACTCCACCAGCAGAATAGGGAGTGCAGCTCTGGAGTATAATACAGGATGTAACTCGGGATCAGTACAGGATAAGTAATGTATGTACACAGTGACTCCACCAGCAGAATAGTGAGTGCAGCTCTGGAGTATAATACAGGATATAACTCCGGATCAGTATAGGGATAAGTAATGTAATGTATGTACACAGTGACTCCACCATCAGAATAGTGAGTGCAGCTCTGGAGTATAATACAGGATATAACTCCGGATCAGTATAGGATAAGTAATGTAATGTATGTACACAGTGACTCCACCATCAGAATAGTGAGTGCAGCTCTGGAGTATAATACAGGATATAACTCAGGATCAGTACAGGATAAGTAATGTAATGTACACAGTGACTCCACCAGCAGAATAGTGAGTGCAGCTCTGGAGTATAATACAGGATGTAACTCAGGATCAGTACAGGATAAGTAATGTAATGCATGTACACAGTGACTCCACCAGCAGAATAGTGAGTACAGCTCTGGAATGTAATACAGGATGTAACTCAGGATCAGTACAGGATAAGTAATGTAATGTATGTACACAGTGACTCCACCAGCAGAATAGTGAGTGCAGCTCTGGAGTATAATACAGGATGTAACTCAGGATCAGTACAGGATAAGTAATGTAATGCATGTACACAGTGACTCCACCAGCAGAATAGTGAGTACAGCTCTGGAATGTAATACAGGATGTAACTCAGGATCAGTACAGGATAAGTAATGTAATGTATGTACACAGTGACTCCACCAGCAGAATAGTGAGTGCAGCTCTGGAGTATAATACAGGATGTAACTCAGGATCAGTACAGGATAAGTAATGTAATGCATGTACACAGTGACTCCACCAGCAGAATAGTGAGTACAGCTCTGGAATGTAATACAGGATGTAACTCAGGATCAGTACAGGATAAGTAATGTATTTGCACAGTGACTCACTCCACCAGCAGAATAGTGAGTGCAGCTCTGGAATGTAATACAGGATGTAACTCCAGTTCAGGAGCCAATAAGTAATACAATGTAATTACAGAGTGACTCCACTGTTATGTAGGTTATATGTGTATATATAAACAGTAACGTTTTCAGAAGTGGACATATCCTTTACGGGGACCATGCAGTATGAAGCATCATGGAGTACGCGCTTTATTTTGGCTAATTTATCAATGTTCTTGCACCACTTTTTGTTGAATATACCCAATGCTCCGGATTTGAATATGTTTTCAGCATAAAGATAACGTATACATTTATGCCATTTAGGAAAATATAAATTAAAATTGTTGCAATAAATGACAAGTATCAGGAGAGTCAAATGGCAGAATTCTTCTCACAATATACGGTGTCACCTTCCGATTTCTGCAGGTATATATATAAAGCAGTATTTTACCACCATGGATACAGGATGAGGGGCAGGTACAGTAGGAGAATTTCTTCAGGCAAAATATTTAATAACAGAAAAGTGTGCAAATAAATCTATCTATATACCCTGGAAAGCTTCACGTTCATTGTGAGTTTTGATAACCGCAGTTATGGAGAAAATAACTCAACGCAAGACACGGGTGGAATCTAAAGATACATTCGGCTCCAGGAACCAATTGGATACGACTTCAAGTAGGGCCAGGGGGACACATTTTGAGAAAGATAAGAAGTAGAATGTTGACATTATTATAGGACGGAAGAACTCTTCATCCGCAACGCTAGAAAGAGACACTTTTACATTTACGTCTGCTTCTTAAAAAATGGAATATTTTCATTGACGAATTCAGAGGGTTTTCAGTCTCGGGAAAAACTGCAGTTCAATATTGATATGTTCCCCAGGAGAATTTTAAGTCTGTTGAAGACTCATTCAGAATACTTAATGTTGATGGAGCTGGGAAGACTGTAGTGGGGCACAGGTTCTGGAGGAATTCACTTGTCTGGTCTTGAAGAAAATGATTTTTACTTCTGCTACTGCGTCTGGGTGGAGTGTGGGGTCTCATGGGTGGAGTGTGGGGTCTCATGGGTGGAGTGTGGGGTCTCATGGGTGGAGTGTAGGGTCTCATGGGTGGAGTGTGGGGTCTCATGGGTGGAGTGTGGGGTCTCATGGGTGGGGTCTCATGGGTGGAGTGTGGGGTCTCATGGGTGGAGTGTAGGGTCTCATGGGTGGAGTGTAGGGTCTCATGGGTGGAGTGTGGGGTCTCATGGGTGGGGTCTCATGGGTGGAGTGTGGGGGTCTCATGGGTGGAGTGTGGGGTCTCATGGGTGGAGTGTAGGGTCTCATGGGTGGAGTGTGGGGTCTCATGGGTGGAGTGTAGGGTCTCATGGGTGGAGTGTGGGGTCTCATGGGTGGAGTGTGGGGTCTCATGGGTGGGGTCTCATGGGTGGAGTGTGGGGTCTCATGGGTGGAGTGTAGGGTCTCATGGGTGGAGTGTAGGGTCTCATGGGTGGAGTGTGGGGTCTCATGGGTGGGGTCTCATGGGTGGAGTGTGGGGTCTCATGGGTGGAGTGTGGGGTCTCATGGGTGGAGTGTAGGGTCTCATGGCAGAAAGGGGTTTTCTTGTGTAAAAAAATAAAATAAAAATGTAATCCTTGGATAATGAAAATTTGTAATCTACTTTGTTTTAATTCCACATTTTCAAGACTTCTTCTTGCCTTCAGTTTGTGGAAACATTCCAAGGCAGAAAAGCAGTGGAGGTTTTGTTACAGTGTAGGCTATGCTGTGTGAGCTAAACACAGCAGCAGCATTAAACAATGGCAGTTTGCTTAAAATGTCGTTACATTTTCTAGTTGCGGGAATCTCTGAACAGTGTCGAAGGGGTTTTAAAGGGGTATTCCCATCTTTTAAAGTCATGGCAAATCGGTAGAATATGCAAACGCTATGATCGGTGAGGGTCGGAACCCCTACTGATCCTGAGAATGATCGCGTTGCTTGCTGATTTAGCGCTGTATTCTCTTCTAAGTTTTCCCTGCACATGAGCGCTCTAGGCCACCTGCGAGTTGCTGTCAAGTGAATGGGGCCCCACTGCTGGTCCCTTCTCGGTGGATGCCACTGTGCGGGGGAAAGCAGTGAATTAGATGCAGAGCTAAATCAGCGAGCAGACCTATCATTCTCAGGATCAGTAGGTGTCCCAGAGGTCAGACCCTTACTGATCATAAAGTGATGGCATATCCTACCAACATCACTTTAAAAGATCAGTATAATCCTTTACGGTGTATTGTAGTGGCGGTCCAAGATCGGACTTCAACAATGTGAATGTATTGGGAGAACATTTTGACTGGATTTCCTCTTTAAATTGGGGTATCTATCAGAGGCTCTAATAACGCTAAGAAAGTGGGTGCAATAAAACCTGTGGAGAGCCCCCATAAGGATGCACCTGCTGCAGGTGAAGCAGCGCAGCCCTCTTAGGCCACGTGCACACACAAAATAAAAAACATCTGAAAATACAGAGCTGTTTTTCAAGGGAAAACCGCTCCTGATTTGCAGATGTTTTTTAAGCCACTCGCGTTTTTCGCTGCGTTTTTTACGGCCGTTTTTGGATCTGTTTTCCTATAGAGTCTATGAAAAACGGCTCCTAAAACGTCCCAAGAAGTGACCTGCACTTCTTTTTCGCAACAGTTTTTTTACGCGGCCGTTTTTCAAAACGGCTGTGTAAGAAAATGGCCCGTCAGAACAGAACGCCGTTTTCCCATTGAAATCAATGGGCAGATGTTTGGAGGCGTCCTGCTTCTGATTTCTCCAAAAATAAGCTGTGTGAACATACCCTTAGGGTATGTTCACACGCTTAGCAAAAAACATCTTAAAATACAGAGCTGTTTTCAAGGGAAAACAGCTCCTGATTTTCAGCCGTTTTTTAATTAATCAATTAGCATTTTTTACGGACGTTTTTGGAGCTGTTTTTCTATAGAGTCAATGAAAAACGTCTCAAGAAGTGACATGCGCTTCTTTTTACGGGGTGTCTTTTTACGCACCGTTTTTTGAACATGAGGCCTAAAAAAACGCACCGTTGGAACAGAACGGCGTGATTCCCATTGAAATCAATGGGCAGATGTTTAGAGGCGTTCTGTTTCCGATTTTTCGGCCTGAAAAATGATCGAAAATAAGCCGCGTGAACATACCCTTACCGTGAAGACTCATTTAAAACTAGCGTGGGATGGAGCCAGCCAGGAGGGATGTGCTATTATGGATGTCATTGTTCCCTATGGCTACAACCCCCCTCATCTTCGTCATCTGCACACGGTAAGCTGCCAGAGATGGACATTTCCCAGGACCGAACGCTCATTCCCCATTGTATACAATCTATATACTTTCTAATTATTGCAGCCCTTCAACTACATTAGTTGATACTCCATATATAATTGTATACAACTTTCCCTCCAGCAGGAAAGACCAACCTTGATATGATGAATGGGTCACAATGTGGGGAGCAGAATGGACCTAGCGTCATAGATGCTGCGCCGACCTCCTAACCCGAGAATCCATTGCTGCTCCTTCACATTACAATAACAATGATAAAAATAAGCAGCTCATCAATATTTAATTGCCCTAAAGATCCATCATTCTCTTTCTTTGCATTCATAATAAATTATTCCATTTAGATCGCGGGCGCTCGTTTACAATCACATTAATGTTACACAACATTGTTATCGCATTGAGCGCGCTCAGAAATGTAATTACACGTGCCCTTATTACATTCAATATTTTATCATAAATGATCATTTTTTCCCCCATAAACCATTTGTTACCGGCCTGAAAGAAATGTATTTAGTGTGACTGGGAGCCGCAAACACAATGAAGCAGACAGCCCGACTTCATGTAGGGTGATCAATAGTCTGATGTGGCTGGATCTGAGCCGCGCTGCCGCGTGTAGATTGTGCGGCAGCTCCAGCAGGATCTGCTCCCATTGTTCCGGTGATGTATGGCTGAGACCAGCACGACGGATGACTTCTTATTAGGAGGCGTATTGTGTGATTAACGCTCTATTTATTTGTAATTCGCATGAATCATTGAAGAAACTTTCTCTCGATTATTATAAGCTGTGGTTTGTATATGAAATAACTGAATTCCGCCCAAAAGCAAAAGTCCAGAAGAATATTTTTGGGATGCGGTGAACTCCAAAAGTTTAACTTGGCAGCTTAACTTGGTAGGTTATACTTTGGTTTCAACAAGCTGTTCCCACCTGCAGGGAAAGTAGTTGTCAGGTTTTATCTCTCTGATATACAGATGTAGCAAAGTTTAACTTGACTCTGATAACTTGCAGCAGCTGTGACATAAAAACCATTGAAAAGGCCAAGTTAAAGCTTCTCGTCACAGTGAATTTAATGTGTTAAAGAGTCTCTGTCACCACATTATAAGTGCCCTGTGTCCTACATAAGGAGATGGGCGCTGTAATGTCGGTGACAGTAATGCTTTTTATTTTTAAAAAAACGATCTTTTTTCACATTAGGAGCGATTTAAGTTTATGCTAATGAGCTTTCTTAATGCCCAAGTGGGCGTACTTTTACTTTCGACCAAGTGGGCGTTGTACAGAGGAGTGCATGACGCTGACCAATCAGCATCATGCACTCCTCTCCATTCATTTACACTGCACTAGCGATATAGATATATCGCTATGTGCAGCCTCATACACAAGCCCTAACATTACTGCAGTGTCCTGATAAAGAATACACATGAAATCCAGCCTGGACGTCATGTGTACTCACAATCCTGACACTTCTGACTCTTTTCTGTGAGATTCCAGCAACGGATACGAAATCTCGCGAGATCACGGAGCTAAACGAGATTTGGTTTCACTTGCCGGAATCTCACAAAAAAAGAGTCAGAAGTGTCAGGATTGTGAGTACACATGACGTCCAGGCTGGATTTCATGTGTATTCTTTATCAGGACACTGTAGTAATGTTAGGGCTTGTGTATGAGGCTGCACATAGCGATATATCTATATCGCTAGTGCAGTGTAAATGAATGGAGAGGAGTGCATGATGCTGATTGGTCAGCGTCATGCACTCCTCTGTACAACGCCCACTTGGTCGAAAGTAAAAGTACGCCCACTTGGGCATTAAGAAAGCTCATTAGCATAAACTTAAATCGCTCCTAATGTGAAAAAAGATCGTTTTTTTAAAAATAAAAAGCATTACTGTCACCGACATTACAGCGCCGATCTCCTTATGTAGGACACAGGGCACTTATAATGTGGTGACAGAGACTCTTTAAGATTGCTACATCTGTACTCTTATACACAGGGAGTGTACTCAAGCCTGACAACTTTATTCCCACATTTTTGTTAGCAAACTAGGAAATTATAACCCCACCAGTTTCAAGCACCAAGGGCCCCACTAAGGCCCGTTTTATATCACGTATATAAATGGCCTTCGTTTTTCTACGCCGGGAAAAAGCTCCCGAACATATATGTTAAACGTAGATGTGATGGATGCCTAACAGTGGCTTCCATCACCATATATTCTAATAGTAAACGCTGAACTTCTGTAATGATTTCTCGTGATGTTGTTCATGACATATGCGGTAAACGGATAACATTATAGTCTATGGGTGGCAAATGGCGTCCGTCACAGGCATCAGTCAGCCCCAGACTAATATGGTATCCGTTTAACGTGTATGTCATGAGAAGCAAAGGACCTACTTGTGGAATGTATTTTATACAGTGGCATACGTCACCCACCGTTTCCTATGTTAAAAAAAAAACTCTTATAGCACGGTATAGATTTTATTTAAATTTTTTTGCAGGATCCCACAGGATGGAATAGTGAGATCTGCTGCTCTATTCCATTCCTTAAAAAAACAATACAGAATATGACACAGTTTTGGCCACTGTCGAGCTATTGTAGCCCTATGGAGCTTTCCCGATGTACACTTTAAACTTCGATGTAAGTTTTTCCCCCTTCACATTATGTTTATGCCCCCCTAACAGGGAATAATCTTCCCAATACATTGCTTTTAATTATTTTATGGTACTCCACTCACATCCAGAGCTGCATTTAACATTTTTAAGGTTGTAAATGGATACAGAGATTCCTATTTATTGTGACTTTGCATTTAGTCAAGCAATCTAATCGCTGGCCTCTTGCTGTTCTTATGATTGCAGCTCTGGATGTGATCAGAGAAGAAATCATTATTAACACAATAAAGTTTTTGCAAAGTCACCAAACCATAAATTACAGAGTAGAGTTTTTACGGTGGCCGTAGACATTGGATTGTGGCAGTCTAATGGGTATAAGGACTGCAATATGGGGAAACAAGGATCTGATGGGTCGGATTTTCACCTGTCTGATCCTTTGTTTCCTCCGGAGATAAGCAGTGTACAAGGAAGCTGAAACAACTTATCCTCCTGATCTATGAAAATAACATTCTGCAGCTATTGAATGTCTATGGCCAGCTTTTAGGGATCACTGTACTAAGGGACTGCTGAAAACACAACGTGCTCGGGTTCTTCAGCATTTAGGATGAAGCTTGTAAACGTGTGATGTGTATCAAGCAAAGAAATGGCGTTCAAGAGGACGTTCATAGAGGATTTCTATGACATTGGAGGGAGGGCGGCATCAGGCTCCTGAATGAGGGATGTGGTGACGAGTTTCATACATTTTATGGAGGAAACAGATGAGATATCGAGAAGTGCAAAAAGAAAACTAAGGCTCTGTTCACACGCTAAAGAAAAAAAGTCTGTAAAATACGGAGCTTCAAGGGAAAACTGCCTCTGATTTTTATCCGTTTTTTAAGCATCAAGCGTTTTTTTATGCCTTTTTTTGCGGCCGTTTTTGGTGCTGTTTTTCTATTGACCCAATGAAAAACGTCTCCAAAAAACGGCTGAAGAAGTGACATGCACTTATTTTTACGGGGTGTTTTTTTAATGCACCGTTTTTTCAAACGGACGTTAAAAAAAAACCGCCTCGTCGGAACAAAACGCTGTTTTTGCGGCCGACCTGCGGACCATATATCACGGACTGAACACGCTCGTGTGAATCCAGCCTTATACTGGGGTAACATTTTATAGACTCTCCTATGGCCATGTGACTATCTGCCATTTCTCAGGTCTGATGATTTAAGTACTTGTATTCTCTAACATATATATATATATATTTCACATATCCTGGCTTTTTTCTGCTGTCATCTTCTTATAAATGTGTGTAAAGTGTTTCCAGCGTTTATATCGGGAGTAGCAGGACTATTGATCCACACTTCGTGCATAATTTAAAGGGACCAGAGGGGACAGTGCCTGTTACACATAAAAACCCCTTTTAAGTAGCGTAATGAACACGCATTCATCTGTGGCCACGTAGATTACTCCACATAAAAGAAGAAAATAATGAATAAACCGGCGCACCGTAACGTTCCCTTCTCATGATACCGCTGGCCCTTTAAAAATGAAGCCCTTTGTTTTCCATTTGACAGAATAGGCACATGATGGAATTTTTCTCCTTGTTAGTTTCACGACAAAGCGAATGGAGCATCCTTGACACGTAGACGCACAAAATGAATTCTCTTCTAATCAAAGGAAACAATATGGGAACGCTTTGTGTTCCAAGAAAAAAATTCTCTTTGTATAAAAGAAGAAAGGGGAGAGAAAAAATAACAAGACACAAAGAAAATAATTAATGAAATTAAAATCCCCGTCTCAGAGTCCCTATCGCTTGTTTCAACTTTGAGAGCTGAAGTATTCATAGTTTCCCCTTGGTAAAGACTTCTCATCAATAGCCTAGATGACGTATAAGAGCAATGAGGCTGCGGGTCGGGCACCGGAGGGCCACGTGCGGCCCCTGAGCGGAGAGGGTTGGAGGGTCAATGGGTTGTTTGCTTCAATTGGGATTCTTCTACATAACTTACTGTAACTCCGTCCTAATAACCAAGTATGAAGCACAGTAAGGCCGGATTCACATGAGCATTGCGCACCTCGGACGTGAAAAAGTGCAGTTTTTCACGTCCACGGTGCATCCGTGGTCTGCGCTGCGGGGTGCGATATCACGCATTCCCCATAGACTAGAGTCTATGGCGGGATGCACGAAGCGTGAAAAAATAGGACGTGTACTATTTTCTCACGGACCCTTCATACGCTCCATTGAAACAACGTTTAACGCGTCCGTGTGAGTAAAGCCTAAGGTTTCAGTCACACAAACGTGGCCAACCTCACGTACAAAACTGCAGTTTTTCACTGCCGAGGTGCACCCGTGTGGGACGTGTTATCACGCATTCCCCGTGGACTAGACTCTATGGAGGGAAGCGTGAAAATGCAAGAAAATGGGATATGTCCTATTTTTTCACAGACCCTTCACACGTTGAAGCAACGGTCGTGTGAACGACCCCATTGAAATACATGAGTCCGCGTGACGGCCATCACACGGGCGAGATATATGCTCGTCTGAATGAGCCCTAAGGGTATATTCACACGCAAACTAAAAAACGTCTGAAAATACGCTCCTGATTTTCAGAATTTTTTTTAAGCCACTTGCGATATTCATGGCGTATTTTGCTGCATTTTTTATGGCCGTAATTGGAGCTGTTTTCTATAGAGTCTATGAAAAATGGCTCCAAAAACGTCCCAAGAAGTGACCTGCACTTCTTTTTCGCGACCGTTTTTCTAAATGGCCACATAAAAAAAGTCCCGTCGGAACAGAACGCCGTTTTTCCCATTGAAATCAATGGGCAGCTGTTACAGAGGCGTTCTGCTTCCGATTTTTGGGCCGTTTTTCGGGCGTTTACGGCCGAAAATAGGCCGTGTGAACATACCCTAAGGGTGATGTGCCACCTGTGTTGGCTGGCTAATGGCAGACTGGCATCGCAGTTAAATTCCTTTAATCTGATAGCCCGACACTTGTTTCCAGCTCTGCATAAGACCAGAAGTCTGAGCAGAGGGAACAAAAGAAAATAATTCCTCAAATTAAAAAGCAAACGGATAGCAGTAGCTTTGTCTAGTATTCACTTTAATGTGGCAGAGCTGCAATACCAGGCACGGCCAATTTAGAAGAGTGGTACTGTTCCTGGGGGAAATTTCAGTGGCTTCCTTCTAATCTTGTACAATGCCTTTAAAGGGGTTATCCCAAGATTAAGGGTATGTACACACGTAGAGTATTTCGGGCCGTAAACGTCCCGAAAAATGGCTGAAAGATCAGAAGCAGAACGCCTACAAACATCTGCCCATTGATTTCAATGGGAAATACAGCGTTCTGTTCCGACGGGGCGTTTTTTTACGCCTCGTTTTTTTAAAAAACCGGCACGGAAAAAGACTCCCATGAAAAAGAAGTTCATGTCACTTCTTGGGACGTTTTTGGAGTCGTTTTTCATTGTCTCCTGGAGAAAAACAGCTCCAAAAATGGCCGTAAAAAAAAGTCTGAAAATCAGGAGCGGTTTCCCTTGAAAACCGCTCCATGTTTTCAGGCGATTTTTATTAAGCATGTGAACATACCCTAACACCTATCCACAGGATAGATGATAAATGTCTGATCGTTGGGACCCCCATCAGTCACTAGACCCCTGTTCTTCCTCACTACACAATCACCGTGAGGATGAGCTTGAATGGTGCGGCGGTTGAGCACGCTCCCTACACGTCTGTCAATCCTATAGACTTTAAAAAGAAGTGGTGCAGCCTATGCTCAGCACCGCTCCAGTCAAAGTTCTCCTCATTGCAATCGTTCAATAAGGAAAAACAGGGGTCTCGGGACCCCCATTCTAGTGATCGGTGGGGGTCTTAGCTATTTGCTGAGGGTGTAGAGAGACAGACTTTTAGCAATCAGCTAATGGCCATGCTTGCTACCAAATAAAATCAGAATTCTCTAATAAAACAACACCTTTAATAGGTGCAGCACCGTGTATGGTCATGGGGGTACTTTGATGTAATGTATTTGGGTAGGGGGACTTTGATGTAATGTATTTGGGTAGGGGGGACTTTGATGTAATGTATTTGGGTAGGGGGGACTTTGATGTAATGTATTTGGGTACGGGGACTTTGCTTAGGAACATTGAGAGACACAGCAGCCAGTCCTGCACAGTGGTAGTCGGTGTTGGCCTGCCAGATCTTTTTGGCTATGAGATGTTGGCTGCTCCTCTTCTGACAGTCTCTTGTTTTTCTTGTATTTATCTGTGCTCTGTATAACATAGGACGGGGACTGTGTACTATCCGTATGACAATGTGCACTGTCCAATGGTCCCTAATCAGCATTTAGCTTCCATTAATCTGCTGCATGATAGACAATGAAATAAATCGCCTGGTTACTCTACGTTAATGGGCGTCTGCACTTAGTAAATGACATTCTGCGTTGACACTTGTATAATATATCCACAATGGGCAATCGCAGTCTCTGCTCCTTCATTTGTCCTCTTAAAAGGAGCTGCTCCTTTCTCCAACCACAATCTCTTTTATCATCTTAAAGGAACAGTCCACCTAGAACTGCCCTGTGTCAGTCTGCAAGATTATCTGCAGTCAGTCTTGTAAATCTTGCATAGAACAGGTGAAAATCTCCTTTTGATCCCTTCCATTTTTGGTTGTCTGAGGGCCGCATGACATCACTAATGTGACAGACATAGCAGTGGGGGAGGGCTCCTGCTGAAGCTGGTTGCCTAACAGCCACGGAGACGTCTCCTTATAGGTTTGTTAGAAGGGGGATGAGAGAAATGGCTGATCTCCAGTGACACACATGGAAGGATTCTTTCCTTATATACTGTATGGAAACTTTACTATAGACCTCCAATAAAATTCATAGGACTGCAGAAAAAGTTCACGAGCCGGGCACCGAGATCGGAATACTGCCATTTTTTACCAATTCTTTTCCTGCCATATAGTAAACCGCTGCCAGGTATCACAGGACCCAGGGTGTGCCAAGAAAACATCCGCCACACCATTACTGCACCTCCACTAACCTGAACTATTCACACCTGATCGGATGGGTTCAATTTCTGGCCCTCCCATCAGCACGGTGCCGCAGAAATTTTGACTGTGGATTTTGCGTTTGTCTTTCCCTTAGACAGTAATGGCACCCAAACGGGTCGTCTACTTTTTAAAGCCCATCCGTGCTGAACCACGACGAGTTCTGCGTCCTGACACGTTAGTTGGAGCAGCAGAGTTGTATTCGCCTCCAATTAGCTTGACTTTGCACCGCCTGCTCCTCAGAACGATTCTTCACATCCTCCTCTGACCCCTTTTATCGATGAGTCATTTACGTCCACAGGATCCCCTTTCATTGGATGTTTTTCCTCCGTCACGCCATTCTCCGTATACTCTCCACAAGGTTGTCCGTTTTTGAAGTCCTGGCCCCGGCTAGTCCAGCACTGATGGACCAGGCCTCATTCAAAATCAATCAGATCGCTACATTTTCCCATTTTAATGCGGATTTATACTGAAACTGATCCACAAAAATTGTTTATGTTGCGTGACTCCAGCGTGGCGTGTCTAATATCCATACAGGAAAGCTCCATATAGTATTTCTCACAGGTCTGATAATATGAGACAATATAGAATCAAGAGGAGAGAGAATATTTAAGGGAATCTCCAGGCAAAACTGATAAACTGTCTTTCTGCTTAATTCAGGTCCTAAGGGGGAGGTGCATGACAGAGATTCTCTCTGGTGTCATGCTCCGCCTCCTCAGGCCAATAGTAGTCATAACACAGTGTATCTGTTTTGCCCAGTGTTTCATTAATGGGAGAAGTTTGGTGATTGATTCTACATTTCCCACATTCAGTGTTCCTTTAAGGGACGTGTGGCTTCTTTCTGCTCATTTTTTATTTTGTCAAGGATAAGTCAAGATCCATGAGAAATCTGGAGTCCCAGTAAGCCACCTATTGCAATTAATCTCTACTGATAGGGATGAAGGAGTGTCTGATTTATTAGTGTGGGCAGCACAAAGGTAAAACCCCTTTTTAAAGATGTTTTTTTATATATTTTTTCTCTCGTCCTGGCTATTAGGAGCGTAATATCTAATTTTAGAGCTCGGAGAAGCAGAAAGCCGAAAGCTGACTCGCCCAAGGTCAGCAAGAAAATGTGCGCGCTTGGATTAAAACCAAGTTCATTCGCTTCAAAGGCACTGATATAACAACTAATTTACTCTTTAGCCCCGAAGAGAGATTGTGCGACCCAATTAATCTATTTTTCTTGCAATTAAATAAGACTATCACTCACATATGGGACGTGTGATCTAATTAATCCGAACGTCTTGCAACAGTGCAAAGGCGTATAATAAACAGCAGGGTTTATACAGGATAATGCTGATACAGGCCAATACTTCCACTGTACCTGAGATCTCCCTGCAGCCTCCAAGCCGCTGATATGAGCAGAGGTCTGCAGACCACTCAGGTCATTTACTGCCGTCAGCGCAGAGATCTGTGTTATTGCATCGTCTACTCACATAAGCATCCCCCCTCCGATAATACTGGAGGCACGCGAGTGATAACGTGAAGTCATCTGCTGGGTGGACATGGAACTTTCCTGATGTTTGAGCTACTGTAGAATATAACTTATTGAACCTCGGGGGCAGTATTATAGTAGTTATATTCTTGTATATAGGGGCAGTATTATAGTAGTTATATTCTTGTATATAGGAGGCAGTATTATAGTAGTTATATTCTTGTATATAGGAGGCAGTATTATAGTAGTTATATTCTTGTATATAGGGGGCAGTATTATAGTAGTTATATTCTTGTATATAGGAGCAGTATTATAGTAGTTATATTCTTGTATATAGGGGGCAGTATTATAGTAGTTATATTCTTGTATATAGGGGGCAGTATTATAGTAGTTATATTCTTGTATATAGGGGGTAGTATTATAGTAGTTATATTCTTGTATATAGGAGCAGTATTATAGTAGTTATATTCTTGTATATAGGGGCAGTATTATAGTAGTTATATTCTTGTATATAGGGGCAGTATTATAGTAGTTATATTCTTGTATATAGAGGGAAGTATTATAGTAGTTATATTCTTGTATATAGGGGCAGTATTATAGTAGTTATATTCTTGTATATAGGAGCAGTATTATAGTAGTTATATTCTTGTATATAGGGGCAGTATTATAGTAGTTATATTCTTGTATATAGGGAGCAGTATTATAGTAGTTATATTCTTGTATATAGGGAGCAGTATTATAGTAGTTATGGTCTTGTATATAGAAGCAGTATTATAGTAGTTATATTCTTGTATATAGGGGCAGTATTATAGTAGTTATATTCTTGTATATAGTGGGCAGTATTATAGTAGTTATATTCTTGTATATAGGGGGGCAGTATTATAGTAGTTATATTCTTGTATATAGGGGCAGTATTATAGTAGTTATATTCTTGTATATAGGAGCAGTATTATAGTAGTTCTATTCTTGTATATAGGAGCAGTATTATAGTAGTTATATTCTTGTATATAGGGGCAGTATTATAGTAGTTATATTCTTGTATATAGGGGCAGTATTATAGTAGTTATATTCCTGTATATAGGGGGCAGTATTATAGTAGTTATATTCTTGTATATAGGGAGCAGTATTATAGTAGTTATATTCTTGTATATAGGGAGCAGTATTATAGTAGTTATATTCTTGTATATAGGAGCAGTATTATAGTAGTTATATTCTTGTATATAGGGGCAGTATTATAGTAGTTATATTCTTGTATATAGGGGGCAGTATTATAGTGGTTATATTCTTGTATATAGGGGCAGTATTATAGTAGTTATATTCTCGTATATAGGAGCAGTATTATAGTAGTTATATTCTTGTATATAGGGGGCAGTATTATAGTAGTTATATTCTTGTATATAGGTGCAGTATTATAGTAGTTATATTCTTGTATATAGGAGCAGTATTATAGTAGTTATATTCTTGTATATAGGGGCAGTATTATAGTAGTTATATTCTTGTATATAGGGAGCAGTATTATAGTAGTTATATTCTTGTATATAGGGAGCAGTATTATAGTAGTTATGGTCTTGTATATAGAAGCAGTATTATAGTAGTTATAGTCTTGTATATAGGGGGCAGTATTATAGCAGTTATATTTTTGTATATAGGGGCAGTATTATAGTAGTTATATTCTTGTATATAGGGGGCAGTATTATAGTAGTTATATTCTTGTATATAGGGGCAGTATTAAAGTAGTTATATTCTTGTATATAGGGGCAGTATTATAGTAGTTATATTCATGTATATAGGAGTAGTATTATAGTAGTTATATTCATGTATATAGGAGCAGTATTATAGTAGTTATATTCTTGTATATAGGGACAGTATTATAGTAGTTATATTCTTGTATATAGGAGGCAGTATTATAGTAGTTATATTCTTGTATATAGGAGCAGTATTATAGTAGTTATATTCTTGTATATAGGGGCAGTATTATAGTAGTTATATTCTTGTATATATGGGGCAGTATTATAGTAGTTATATTCTTGTATATAGGGGGCAGTATTATAGTAGTTATATTCCTGTATATAGGAGCAGTATTATAGTAGTTATATTCTTGTATATAGAGGGCAGTATTATAGTAGTTATATTCTTGTATATAGGAGCAGTATTATAGTAGTTATATTCTTGTATATAGGAGCAGTATTATAGTAGTTATATTCTTGTATATAGCGGCAGTATTATAGCAGTTATATTCTTGTATATAGGGGGCAGTATTATAGCAGTTATATTCTTGTATATAGGGGGCAGTATTATAGTAGTTATATTCTTGTATATAGGAGCAGTATTATAGTAGTTATATTCTTGTATATAGGGGCAGTATTATAGTAGTTATATTCTTGTATATAGGAGCAGTATTATAGTAGTTATATTCTTGGATATAGGGGCAGTATTATAATAGTTATATTCTTGGATATAGGGGCAGTATTATAGTAGTTATATTCTTGGATATAGGAGCAGTATTATAGTAGTTATATTCTTGTATATAGGGGGCAGTATTATAGTAGTTATAGTCTTGTATATAGGGGGCAGTATTATAGTAGTTATATTCTTGTATATAGGGGGCAGTATTATAGTAGTTATATTCTTGTATATAGGAGGCAGTATTATAGTAGTTATAGTCTTGTATATAGGAGCAGTATTATAGTAGTTATATTCTTGTATATAGGGGCAGTATTATAGTAGTTATATTCTTGTATATAGTGGCAGTATTATAGTAGTTATATTCTTGTATATAGGGAGCAGTATTATAGTAGTTATATTCTTGTATATAGTGGCAGTATTATAGTAGTTATATTCTTGTATATAGCGGCAGTATTATAGCAGTTATATTCTTGTATATAGGGGGCAGTATTATAGCAGTTATATTCTTGTATATAGGGGGCAGTATTATAGTAGTTATATTCTTGTATATAGGAGCAGTATTATAGTAGTTATATTCTTGTATATAGCGGCAGTATTATAGCAGTTATATTCTTGTATATAGGGGGCAGTATTATAGCAGTTATATTCTTGTATATAGGGGGCAGTATTATAGTAGTTATATTCTTGTATATAGGAGCAGTATTATAGTAGTTATATTCTTGTATATAGGGGCAGTATTATAGTAGTTATATTCTTGTATATAGGAGCAGTATTATAGTAGTTATATTCTTGGATATAGGGGCAGTATTATAATAGTTATATTCTTGGATATAGGGGCAGTATTATAGTAGTTATATTCTTGGATATAGGAGCAGTATTATAGTAGTTATATTCTTGTATATAGGGGGCAGTATTATAGTAGTTATAGTCTTGTATATAGGGGGCAGTATTATAGTAGTTATATTCTTTTATATAGGAGGCAGTATTATAGCAGTTATATTCTTGTATATAGCGGCAGTATTATAGCAGTTATATTCTTGTATATAGGGGCAGTATTATAGTAGTTATATTCTTGTATATAGGGGGCAGTATTATAGTAGTTATATTCTTGTATATAGGAGGCAGTATTATAGTAGTTATAGTCTTGTATATAGGAGCAGTATTATAGTAGTTATATTCTTGTATATAGTGGCAGTATTATAGTAGTTATATTCTTGTATATAGGGAGCAGTATTATAGTAGTTATATTCTTGTATATAGTGGCAGTATTATAGTAGTTATATTCTTGAAAGGGGGGAGGAAACCTCCAGCTCACCAGTTCACCGCCCGACACCTTGGCCTCGCTCGGATCTCCGCAACGGTCCACGGCAAAGAATAGAGGTAAAGAAAGTTGATCCAGCGCTGCAGGTATATTGTTAAAAGGGAACGTGGTCCCACTTTTATTGTATCAAAAAGTTTAAAATTCAATGTCAGGTGCATATAGGCATCAAGGCAGAAGTTGGTAGGTATTGGAGCGCCTACGCGTTTCAAGCACGGCAAGTGCTCTTAGTCATGGCATCCATTCACTCCATAGTGAATGGATGCCATGACTAAGAGCACTTGCCGTGCTTGAAACGCGTAGGCGCTCCAATACCTACCAACTTCTGCCTTGATGCCTATATGCACCTGACATTGAATTTTAAACTTTTTGATACAATAAAAGTGGGACCACGTTCCCTTTTAACAATATACCTGCAGCGCTGGATCAACTTTCTTTACCTCTAGTTATATTCTTGTATATAGGGGGCAGTATTATAGTAGTTATATTCTTGTATATAGGAGCAGTATTATAGTAGTTATATTCTTGTATATAGGGGCGGTGTTATAGTAGTTATATTCTTGTACATAGGGGGCAGTATTACAGTGTATAGTTGTATTCTTGTCCATACAGCGCATTTATGTTTACTGCCCTATTTGATGTCATAATATAATATAACTGTTGGTTTTGTAGTATGTATAAATATGTGGCTCCCAGTTGTTTGTTTTTTACCCATGAACAGTATATTTTTTCTGCAATTTCTAATTTTGTGTCTACCTCTCGTGGCTGGATATGGGGAATGGTCGCTATTCAGCTTCTCATGATAAATGCAGAACATCAATTGCATGTAGTGACAGCTCAACACCTTTCCCCAGTGCTAAAATCGCTTAAACATAAAAAAGATAACATAAAAGTCTCCGGCTTTCTATCCTGGTTTAAATTGTTTGACACCTCCGATGAGTTTCAGGCTTTTAGTCATAAAATCAGTTTCAGCAACTGAGAAGTTGTTAATCTTCCTCTGGCACAGATGCCGTGTTGAAACTGTTACCTGGGCAAAGCGCTCCCCGGAGACTGCAGGAAGCCAAACCGACAGAGATAAGAGGGGGAATCGTACTGGCGGGAAACATGTGGATAGGATTGGGGGGGGGTTACACAGATGATCGTCCCTGAAGAACTCAACCACTTTCATAGGAAACATTGCAGGGATAAGAAAAGCCAATTATCATTTCCGCGTGGAAGTCTCATTTCTTAAAATCTCAGGTTTTGGATCCATGCACGTCTCACTTTGCATGTAAAAAGTTTTAAGGTTTATTAAGAAAATTAGAAGATTATAGAAATGGCTTCTTATCATGATTAACAGATTTACACAAAAGTAATATTAGCTATCACTACATGGAAATGTGACTATTGGAGGGTACATAGTTACATAGTTAGTACGGCTGAAAAAAGACACATGTCCATCAAGTTCAACCAAGGGAAGGGAAAAGGGAAGGAAAAATTTCTACACATAGGAGCTAATATTTTTTTGTTCTAGGAAATTATCTAACCCTTTTTTAAAGCCATCTACTGTCCCTGCTGTGACGGCTCCTGCGGTGTCTACTGTCCCTGCTGTGACGGCTCCTGCGGTGACTTTTCCATAAATTCACCGTTCTTACAGTAAAGAAGCCTTGTCGCCTCTGCAGCTTGAACCTTTTTTTCTCCAGACGGAGGGAGTGCCCCCTTGTTTTTTGAGGGGGTTTTACAAGGAACAGGATTTCACCATATTTTTTGTATGTGCCATTAATATATTTATATAAGTTAATCATGTCCCCCCTTAGTCGTCTTTTTTCAAGGCTAAATAGGTTTAATTCTTTCAATCTTTCCTCATAACTTAAATTCTCCATGCCCCTTATTAGCTTCGTTGCTCTTCTTTGTATTTTTTCCAACTCCAGGGCATCCTTTCTATGAACTGGAGCCCAGAACTGAACTGCATATTCTAGATGAGGCCTCACTAATGCTTTGTAAAGTGGCATTATTACATCCCTGTCCCGCGAGTCCATGCCTCTTTTAATACACGACAATATCCTGCTGGCCTTTGAAGCAGCTGATTGACACTGCATGCTGTTATTGAGTTTATGATTTACAAGTACACCCAGATCCTTCTCAACAAGTGAATCCGCCAGTGTAGCGCCCCCTAGGACATATGATGCATGCAGGTTGTTGGTACCCAGATGCATAACTTTACATTTATCTACATTAAACTTCATTTGCCAAGTGGACGCCCAAACACTTAGTTTGTTTAAATCTGCCTGTAATTCATGAACATCTTCCATAGTCTGAACTATATTACATAGCTTGGTGTCATCTGCAAAAATAGAAATAGTGCTATTAATCCCATCCTCTATATCATTAATAAATAAGTTGAATAATAGTGGTCCCAGCACTGAACCCTGGGGTACACCACTTATAACCGGTGACCATTCAGAGTAGGAATCATTGACCACAACTCTCTGGATACGGTCCTTGAGCCAATTCTCAATCCAATTACAAACTATATTTTCTAAACCTATAGTCCTTAATTTACCCATTAGGCGTCTATGGGGGACAGTGTCAAATGCCTTTGCAAAGTCCAAAAACACTATATCCACAGCGGCCCCTGTGTCTAGGCTTCTGCTCACCTCTTCATATAATCATTATATCCACAGCGGCCCCTCTGTCTAGACTTCTGCTCACCTCTTCATAAAAACAGATTAGGTTAGTTTGACAACTTCTGTCCTTAGTAAAACCGTGCTGGCTGTCACTTATAATGCTATTTATTGTCACATAATCCTGTATATAGTCCCTCAATAGCCCCTCAAACATTTTCCCCACGATGGATGTTAAGCTCACTGGTCTATAATTACCCGGGGAAGACCTAGAGCCCTTTTTGAAAATAGGCACCACATTTGCCCTGCGCCAGTCCCTTGGCACTATACCAGTCACTAGAGATTCTCTGAATATTATGAAAAGGGGGACAGAAATAACTGAACTAAGCTCTTTAAGAATTCTAGGGTGTAACCCATCTGGTCCCGGAGCCTTGTGCACATTTATTTTATTTAATTTAGCTTGGACCATCTCTACATTCATCCAATTCAGTATATCAACTGATATATTAACAGCACTGGCACCGGCTACATCAGCTCCTCAGCACTGGCACCGGCTACATCAGCTCCTCAGCACTGGCCCCGGCTACATCAGCTCCTCAGCACTGGCCCCGGCTACATCAGCTCCTCAGCACTGGCACCGGCTACATCAGCTCCTCAGCACTGGCACCGGCTACATCAGCTCCTCAGCACTGGCACCGGCTACATCAGCTCCTCAGCACTGGCCCCGGCTACATCAGCTCCTCAGCACTGGCACCAGCTACATCAGCTCCTCAGCACCGGCTACATCAGCTCCTCAGCACTGGCACCGGCTACATCAGCTCCTCAGCACTGGCACCGGCTACATCAGCTCCTCAGCACTGGCACCGGCTACATCAGCTGCTCTTTCTTCTGTTGTATATACAGAGCTAAAGAACCCATTTAGTAACTCTGCCTTCTCTTGATCCCCTGTGATCAACTCCCCATTACCATTATCTAGGGCTCCTACATGTTCAGACCTTGGCTTTTTTGCATTTATATACTTGAAGAATTTTTTAGGATTTGTTTTACTATCCTTGGCCACCTGCCTTTCATTTTGTATTTTTGCTAATTTTATTACATTTTTACAGATTTTATTAAGCTCTTTATATTTTACAAAGGCTGCAGCTGTACCCTCAGATTTGTATTTTTTAAATGCCCTTTTTTTGTCATGTATTGCCCCTTTCACAGAAGGTGTAAGCCATGTGGGGTTTAATTTGAGTCGTTTATACTTGTTACCTGTAGGAATAAATTTTGCACTATAATAACTCAAAGTAGATTTGAAAATCTCCCATTTATCATTTGTTCCATTATTTGACATTAGTTCTTCCCAGTCTATATCCTGAATTGCAGCCCTCATCCTGGGGAAATTGGCTTTCTTAAAATTAAATGTTTTTGCCCTCCCAGCCTGCGTTTGTTTTTTACAGTATAGGTAAAATGTAACTATATTATGATCACTGTTACCGAGGTTTTCACGAACATTGACATTCCCAACAAGATCTGCATTATTAGAAATGACCAGATCCAACAGAGCTTCACCTCTAGTCGGGTCTTCCACAAACTGGCCCATAAAATTTTCCTGCAACAGGTTGAGGAAATGTCTCCCCTTTGCAGTTGAAGCCGAACCATGACACCAATTAATATCCCGGAAATTAAAATCTCCCATTATCACTACAGTACCCGCCTGTGCAGCCCGCTCCATCTGTTTATATATCTGACCTTCCATCTCCTCAGTTATATTGGGGGGTCTATAGATTACACCAAAAGTAATTTTTTCAGTGTTTACCTCCCTTTCTAGTTCCACCCACAAGGTTTCAACCTCCTCACAGTCTTCACCCACTATTGTCTCTTTCACACTCGCCTTCATATCGCTTCTCACATACAGACATACACCACCGCCTTCATATCACTTCTCACATACAGACATACACCACCACCTTCATATCACTTCTCACATACAGACATACACCACCACCTTTCCTATTTGTCCTGTCTTTACGAAAAAGTGTAAAACCCTGTAGATTTTACAGCCCAGTCATGTGAAGAGTCCAGCCATGTTTCAGCAACACCAACTATATCTATATTTTCTTCCAGTATCAAGGCCTTTTGTGAGGGTAACGTTATTGAAATATTATTACGCAAGGTAAAAATAAACTTTTGTGTCTTGATTTGAACTTTAGAAGACTGACCCATTCATGTATTTTATGTTGGGAATTTTAATTAAAAAGTTTTTTTTTTATGTGGCTTTAAGATTAATGGCATATGCGAAGAATGATCGATCCATATTTGTTTGGTGGGGTTCTGACTCCCAGCACCCTCGACGGTCTGCTGAATGAAGGAGCCAAAGCTGGGACACAGAATCCCCTTTATTGTTTACCGAGGCTGAGTCTCTTTTACATACTCCATCTCATTCCCATTACCAGGCCAGACCTCAGCATGACGTTGGGGGCACCACCGCTACGACTCCCACTAATTTTAAAAATGGGGGTCCTGAACCTTCTGTTCCTCATCACTGCACGAACTCAATAAAGAGGAGCTTGAATGGAGTGGAGGAAGAGCACGCACCGTGCCGCTCCATTCATAGTTTAGGGGACTGACGGACACAGTCATGTTCAGCGCTCAGCTATTTCCTTTACCCCATAGACGTTAAATTGAGCAGTGGGCGCATGCTTTTCCTCCGCTCCATTCAAGCTCCTCACTTAGGACACTCATTCTAGTGATCGGTGGGGGTCCCAGTGTTGTTCCTCACCCCCGCAGTAAGGAGGAGCTTGAATGCAGCGGAGGAAATGCATGCGCCCACTGCTCTTTTTAATATCTATGGGGGTGATGGAAATAGCTGAGCGCTGAACTTGACTGTGTACGTCAGTCCCATAGACTTTAAATGGAGCGGCACGTAGAGTGCTCTTCTTCCATTCCATTCAAGCTCCTCCTCACTGCGATCGTGCAGGGAGGAGGAACAGGAGGTTGGGGACCCCCATTTCTGAAACTTGCGAGAGACCTAGCGATGGTGCCCCCAGCGATTTATTTATTACCTATCCTGTGGACAACCCTGTTAATAGAAGAGGAAGAGTTATTGACAGTTTGGTAAATTCATTACTGGAATAGAAAGTTGTGAATATTTATAAGATTAGGAAGATTTTCTCATTTTTTTGCCCCCTTCCCCTCATGTTCCTATTAAAAAAAAAAAAGGGAAGTGTCTGGACTTTATTGGCTCATGTTAATTATGGCGGGGCGCTCGGCATCTGGGTGCATTGCTGTACTTGACATAGTTTTGCCTTTAGTTGCAAAACAGCTTTGATGTCGGCAGAACTTACGAGAAGGTAGAGCAAGACAGAAATGTGATGGAAATCGTGCGTCTTTCATCTGCCGCAAATGCTGCGTCCTGCCATGTCTCTTCGATAGATATTAACTTTTTGTGAGAACAGGAGATAATGGAGAGGTCTTATCATCGTGGACTATGCCACCAACACAGCAGCATCCACTGCGCTGCACATGCAAATATTATTACATGCAAATATGGATATTGCAAAGGCGCTTTACTGTGTCGCTGGCCTTACGTTCTGCTCAGGATATCGCAGCACAACGTTTATAAGGTCGTCTTAGGTTGATGAGACTTCATTTTGGTTTGTCCAGAACTGTGGGAGGTCCAGTGCTCAAATAACATTGCAAATCATCAGACCATTGTTATGTGGCTGGAAGTGTAATATGAATAATCCAAAAACCCTAAAGCCCGAAACGTATAATAGTGCATTAGTGTTATACCAGCAGCGGCTAATATCAGTCACATATGGATGTAAAATGTCTCAGTGCTGGAGATATGCGAGTAGAGTAGTGATCATAGCAGCAGGGAGGTGTCTGCACGCGTCGCTCATCCCATTGATGAACACCATAGTCTGAAATAGCTGATCACTGTGGATTGTATTCACATGTCCTACAGTCAGCCTCTTACCAGCCTGAAATGGCTGATAACAGGGAGCAATAAATTGTCTTCACTATATTGTCTTTATGTAGGGAGGATGATGTATGGCTGCGTTTGCAGGTTACTTTCCCCAGGTCATGATCATTTACACCTTTTTGGAGAAAGGAAATGTAGAATATATGTAGGTTCTTACCTATAGGCATTTACAGTTGGAAATTATGGGAAAAATAGGCTCCACCCAGGAAAAACATGGAACGGGCCACTTTTAAAAAAGCTCCTCCCCTTTCAGTGTTTGGAGTTATGACGTCACCATCCGGAGTGCAGTATTTTCTGCCGTACACTGCTTGATACTAGAGTAAATGTGACCCGTGTTATATGCTATCTGCTGCTGTCCCTTTAATGCCGAGCCGAGTACACGGGTGACAGATCTTCTCAGTGTAACGGTGACTTTACCATTTTAATTAAGTCCATGCGGCAATAAAGTGTCACCCTCTTATCGATAATGAGATATCAGTAGAGCGCGTTCAGTCCTTTGCCCATATGGTATAAATTAGTTTCATCATTTGCCAGTCATCAGTCTGCAGGGACAGTTTTCAGCCCCCGGTCCGGCCCCTGAAGAGCCGTAATTACCACAATATTTCCATTCACGCTGTTTGCAGTCGGCACTTTTACCAGGGTGTTAATATACAGAGAAGCCCCGACTCTGGGTGACAGCTGCGCTCTGCGTGTTATCTGCCGTCTATGGCCGGACCTGACATAACGTGTTAATTAGAGACTGATGTTCGCCGATATG
Source organism: Rhinoderma darwinii (assembly GCF_050947455.1). Lineage (NCBI taxonomy): Eukaryota > Metazoa > Chordata > Amphibia > Anura > Rhinodermatidae > Rhinoderma > Rhinoderma darwinii. The sequence continues at coordinate 3,344,351 of NC_134696.1, forward strand.
ACACATAGACGCACAGCAGAATTGGCAGCATCAGTCACCAAGGAACAAGTGCTGAACCGCCTGGCATATTTAATTAAAAGGGAGCATGTTCTGACAGCAGGCCCCAGTCATTCTACTGCTACAGCCTTCAACTAGACCGGTCTCAACATAAGGATGACACGGCCAAGACAAGTCTGGAGCAAGGTGCGCCTCCCTTCTGTCTCCGCATCGGGAAACATTAGACTTCCTTTACTTAATTGACCTTAAAAAAAAAAAATAGAGAATGTTTTATATTCAAGTGGCTGAACTGGCGAGACTCTAAGCTGCTCTCGGGCTGGTGGCGTCCATTGCGCTCTCTGTGGAAATGACGGCGCATGAAAATCTTATCACGTCTGATCTCTACATTCTGCTCCTTGCCACTTTATATGGCTATAAGGATGTCATTATGTTGGCTACAGTGTAACCTGTACTGGTGGAACCTACTGAAGGAAATGCCATCGCCTGCTGCTGCACCCACGGAAGGGCCCCAAAACTCTTGGTAAGAAGACAGTAAAAAAAAAACAACCTCTGCACCGCGTGTAAAAACACTACAACTTCTTAAAGGTTATGGACGCTTTTGCAAACTTTTTAATATCACAAGTTTTGATCGGTGGGGGTCCGGGAGATGAGACCCATGCGATCGCTGAACCGATCATCGCTCCTTATTGGGTTGAAGACAGGCTAATATAGAACGTCTAAGAGCCCATCTTCTGCCTACCGAGGAGCGTCGATCACAGCGGAAGGTCGATTGAGTGCTCGTGCACCTTCGTTTCAGCAATGGATGGGATCGGAGCACCCGGACCCCACCGACGTAAACTTCTGATATCTTTGACATATCAAAAGTTTTGTGGAAGTGTAGTTCCTATTTAAAGAGTCTCTGTCCCCACATTATAAGTGGCCTATATTGTACATTATGTGATCGGCGCTGTAATGTAGATTACACCAGTGGTTTTTATTAAGAAAAACAATCATTTTTGACGGAGTCATGACCTATTTTAGCTTTATGCTAATGAGTTTCTTAATGGACAACTGGGCGTGTTTTACTTTTTGACCAAGTGGGCGTTGTGGAGAGGAGTGTATGACGCTGACCAATCAGCGACCAATCAGCGCCATACACTTCTCTCCATTCATTTACACAGCACATAGCGATATAGCTATATCACTATGTGCAGCCACATAAACACACTATAACATTACTGAAGTGTCCTGACAGTGAATATACATTACCTCCAGCCAGGACGTCGTGTGTATTCAGAATCCTGACACTTCTGTAGCGTCTGTGTGATATTTACAGCAAGGCAAGCGTAATTAGTCGCAATGCCTTGCTTTCTGTTGCGGGTTTTGCATCCCCATTGAATTTAATGGGGAAAACCTGCAACAGAAAATCAACAAAAACGCAGCATAAATTGACATGATCCGGAATTAAATAACGCACCGCAGGTCAAGTTATCAATGTTTACGCTGCGTTTTCTTCCCGCAGTGTGGGCATGAAATTTATTAAATCTCACCCACTTTGCTGCTCCTGTAAATGCTGCGGAATTTCCACACACAATTTTGTTGCGGAAATTCCGCAGCGTTTACGCTAGGTGGGAACCCGGCCTACAGCTCCTATGAAAACCTATGTGTCTCCATGGTTACAGACCGCAATCAAACCCTGTGTAGTCTGATCCTGCGGTCATGTCCTTACTCCACTCCCCATGTTTCCTCTTCTTGTTAACTTGCAGACAATAAAGAGGAGGCCGAGGGATTGGAGGTTCTGAACAGGAATTGTCAGCGTTTTCTAGTGGCAACCAGAATTGTAAATGTAACTTTAGGATCAGTACAAGACAAGTAATGTATAAAGTTTAAGGTAATATCTATATTTAGTGTAAAATGATGGTTTTATTAGGACGTATACTGGTGACCGGTTCATAAGATTAAATATATCGACAGTCCTATAGAAAACCACAAATTACAGGCAGTGGTATACGGAATGGCGTGCTTAGCTCTGCTACATCTGTGAATGTGTGCCTATATTTATAGTGTCTATATTTATATATATTTTACCGTTAACCGTGTGCAATGCTCTGCAGATATTAAGAAGCTGCTGAATATCACTTACAGTAAGGTTTACGGTTTCTCTAGAAATGAAATGCCTCCAGTAAGGAGCGGACCATAAAATATCAGGAGGATATCTCAAGCAGGAAATCTCTTCATCTTGCGGCTTTTTAATACAAAGCGAGAAGAAACTCTTGACAATTTTTCTGGACATGATTATGGAAGTCCGCAGTAATTATAGAATATTTTGTGTGCTGTCCTGCCATCCAGGATCCGTGGAGCTGTGGCCCTGTCTACAGAACCTGGTGCTAGAATAGATTCCACCGTCACAAGCCGAGTCTCATAGATTTCCTTGTTGACCTTCAGAATTCTGCTTTTCGATGTCTTCCGGGAGCCGCCACCTGCAATAAGTCCACTAGTTACAATTTCTTACAGGAGCGCTCACCCGGCTGTCCCAGACTCCTGAATGGCAAGTCTCCCTCGTTATACCATCTCAAGGTATGTTTGCACGTGGCAAATTACATTTTTAGAAATCTAAGTCACAGAAAATTCTGAGAAAAATCTGCTGCGTGTGAACATACCCTTATAATACTCAGTCCGCTGCACTACAAGGGGTCTGGGAAAGTTGAGCTCCAGTATTATCCATAAGGGAAGCCATATTGGTCGTCGTCTACTTTTGCAGGAAACAAAAGGCTGGCGTTATTAGCCTCCTGGTAGGAGGACACGGATATTTACCGGAATGTTTTTTTCTTTTAGAGGGAAATCTGTAAACATTTAACCTGAAGATCATAAAATGTGTAGAAAAAGCCGCAGCAGAAATGAACGCTGAACACAGGCCCCTCACCGAGCTTAAAGTGTCTGTATGGTAACCTAAAGAAAATATGTAAAAACGCGCGGCTTAATCCCCAGGTGTCGCGGTTTGCGAAGCCTTCAGCCGTCCTAACCTTGTGCTGAGGACTGTGTAGGATTTATAAGAGCAGCATCAGCTGGAGCGCGCTTTGCGTCTGCCAGAAAAAGCGCAATTGCACGGAAATGAAAAAGAAGAAAGGAGCCTGATTGTGGGTTTATTCTGCCGGTTATCGCCAGGTGCACTGATATGATAGCGCAGACACGAAGAAAAGTCGTATTTGGGGCCGAGAGATTCGCAAGAGATTTGTGGAGTTTATCTCACGCTTGTTAACACGAAAATTTCCCCCATTTCTACTCTATGAACATTAGAGGGATTTCCAGCAGGAGGTGAAGGTGTTAACAGGTGGATGTGTCGGCGCCACGAAATAAACAACTTTGAAGGATATTTATGGAAGCGGCATATCTTTTTTTTTAATTTTTTTTCTTACATGGTTTTGCAGAATGTTTATGTATTTGACAAGCTGCTAATCCAAAATCTACCCCCCCTCCCCCACTTATATATATATATATACTCTCAGTACTATATGCATATTTGATGTCAGAAGCTTTTCAAGGTGATGATTCAATACACCTCTATCGTGATATGTACTGACCTTTATTTATAGACGTATATTTCCGCAACGCCAAAAAAACTCTGTGTGAACTTGGCCTTGAGGTTTTCATTACATTTTATTTAACTATTTTACATTTTCTTTAATCCCACTATGAAACTTGAACATGGGACCTTTGTTAGGCGCCCGGCTATAATGGCACCTCACGCTCACTGAGGGGCTTACACAGGGGGACCCCGTCCTCTGTAAAACCACTTAGGCGTCACGGTCGCTGTTGACTGTGGAATCAGAGCGGTTAAACGTCTGGGATCGGAGTTGGCGGCAATTTCAGCCGTTACAGCTGGACGTCCTGTACGTTACACCCGACACTCGCTGCTGATTACACATGCTCAACTTCTGCGCCTGTGCCATCCCCACACTGCAGCTTTACAGCACTGAACTGGAACGACACCCCGTCCGCGCCATAAATGTGCGGTGCGGGAAGTGAGTAAAAGATTTTTCACGTTTTATGTAAATAAAGCATAATTATTATAAAATGAAAAGTTCTGCAACTTCCTCATATATGTTGCATTTTAATACATCACCATGTACAAGATCTCTGCCTCCGGTCAATGAATGGAAAAAATTCTGGTTTACAGCCAAAGGCACAGACCTTATATTTCTCACAGCTGAGGGGTTGTTACAATTGTATCTAGTCTAGGCAATCTACTTAAAATACATCATCGGCGCAAATTTCATGTTCTCATATTTTATTACAATGTATCAGTGCAGTATAACTATGAAGTCCAAGCTGTTTACTTCACATAGGATTGTCTAGACTGAATACAACTGTAGTAAACCCTCATCTGTGAGAAGTATTCGATCTGGGCGGGTTTGACATTTTTTACTTCGAATGGTTCCATTCGTTGACAACAAGCATAGATAATCAAAATGGTAGAGAATTGAAACACAGAATATAAGAAAGTTGCAGAACTTTTCAATATACAATGTAGTCCTGAGGTCGAGCTTTAAACTGACGCTGTGCTGGATAGTGTATATAATGTATATTCTAATAGACTGTGGCTTCCTGTAGAACTACAAGTTTCAGCATGGCCCGAATCTGACATGCAGGTAACTGTAGCTCCACCGCAGCTTCTAGAACCTCTTCATGAAGTGGCAGAGATAAAACTACTAGGTGTTGGCTCAGTCTGATGGCCAATGTTATCCATCATCTTAATATTTTGCGGCATTTCGGCAGTTGAGAGGTTAAAGAAGTGTCAGCCTAAATAAAGTGTATAAAAATAAAATGGGATGATAAGCCCCTTCTGTGGGCAGATTGTCACACGCTGACACATGCCAGGGGCAGTAGTACCTGTGCCTGCCAGGAGTGATTGTAATGTCAGGGAGAACAGTCTAAATTTATCTCCACCGGCTCCATCCAAATGTGAGAGGAGATCTGCAGTGTGCGGAGGATGTAATCACTGTATATATATGTATATCCTGTTACTGCACAATGTCACCCACTATAGGGGGATATTTCTGAGGGGGGCTTCAAAACAGACTGAGGCTGACGGATTTTCTTGGGATTTTTGACTTCTTGTGAATTTCCACTCTTTGCACTCACATCGCTTGTAAACCTAAGTCTGCTCCATCAGACATTCTACAGATATTTCCATAGTATTCCCGCTTCGGTCTACACATATGCAGAGATCACAGAAGGTAAATATGAAATTCATCTAGACATCTGTGATCAGGGGCAGCACATGGTATTTTGATGTCAGGATTGTGCCCAGTCCGTTTTTTTTATGCTCCACACATAACCAGTGCGCAGTTGGTGTTCGAGTGGTGGCACATTGACTTTATCTAGTCCTCATTGAAGCATTATCTAGAACACAAGGTGGCATCATGACTTATGCAGAAATAATGGGGGCAAAGTGACTGATCCAGAACTCAGGATGACGTATAGAGTTATCTAGAATACAAGGGGGCACGCTTACATGTCCACAGAGACGGTAGAAAGCTGATTTATTTAGAGCTCTCGGTGACACACTATTCTAGTACATAGTGACCTGCTATCATATCCAGAACTTGTGGTGACTTCCTAATGTACTCATAACACACAGTAACATATCGACTTATCCAGAAGTTATTTACGCTTATGAATTTACCTATAACTTGTGGTTTTGTACATATTTAAAGAGCACTCAGTGGCATATTGACTTTTCCAGAAGTTGAAGGGTCATTTTATATTCTCCAGGACTTATGGTGGCATGTTATCTTCTACTGGAGTTATGGTGGCATGCTATCTTCTCCTGGTGTTATGGTGGCATGCTCTCTTCTCCTGGAGTTATGGTGGCATGCTATCTTCTCCGGGAGTTATGGTGGCATGTTCTCTTCTCCGGGATTTATGGTGGCATGTTCTCTTCTCCTGGAGTTATGGTGGCATGTTCTCTTCTCCTGAAGTTATGGTGGCATGCTCTCTTCTCCTGGAGTTATGGTGGCATGCTCTCTTCTCCTGGAGTTATGGTGGCATGCTCTCTTCTCCTGGAGTTATGGTGGAATGCTCTCTTCTCCTGAAGTTATGGTGGCATGCTCTCTTCTCCTGGAGTTATGGTGGCATGCTCTCTTCTCCTGGAGTTATGGTGGCATGCTATCTTCTCCTGGAGTTATGGAGGCATGCTCTCTTCTCCTGGTGTTATGGTGGCATGCTCTCTTCTCCTGGAGTTATGGTGGCATGCTATCTTCTCCGGGAGTTATGGTGGCATGTTCTCTTCTCCGGGAGTTATGGTGGCATGTTCTCTTCTCCTGGAGTTATGGTGGCATGTTCTCTTCTCCTGGAGTTATGGTGGCATGCTCTCTTCTCCTGGAGTTATGGTGGCATGCTCTCTTCTCCTGGAGTTATGGTGGCATGCTCTCTTCTCCTGGAGTTATGGTGGCATGCTCTCTTCTCCTGGAGTTATGGTGGCATGCTCTCTTCTCCTGGAGTTATGGTGGCATGCTATCTTCTCCTGGAGTTATGGTGGCATGCTCTCTTCTCCTGGAGTTATGGTGGCATGTTCTCTTCTCCTGGAGTTATGGTGGCATGTTCTCTTCTCCGGGAGTTATGGTGGCATGTTCTCTTCTCCTGGAGTTATGGTGGCATGCTCTCTTCTCCGGGAGTTATGGTGGCATGCTCTCTTCTCCTGGAGTTATGGTGGCATGCTATCTTCTCCTGGTGTTATGGTGGCATGCTCTCTTCTCCTGGAGTTATGGTGGCATGCTCTCTTCTCCTGGAGTTATGGTGGCATGTTCTCTTCTCCTGGAGTTATGGTGGCATGCTCTCTTCTCCGGGAGTTATGGTGGCATGCTCTCTTCTCCTGGAGTTATGGTGGCATGCTATCTTCTCCTGGAGTTATGGTGGCATGTTCTCTTCTCCTGGAGTTATGGTGGCATGCTCTCTTCTCCTGGAGTTATGGTGGCATATTGACTCAGTTAGAAGTTCTGGTGACTTGCTGAGTTTATCTAGTATTTGAGGTGCACACTGACTAAGAACGCATGATTGTTAGTTTCTGCTGAAGAATTAATAGAAGTAATACAAATGATAAGGTTTTCATCTCCACACAAAGAAAGGGGCGCGGAATGTAAGAATGACACTTTACAGGGAAAAACAAGGCTCGAAAGACACCAAATTTATCAAAATGGTGCACACCACGTAATATATTTGGCGCTACTTACTGCATGTTAGATTTATCCCGTTTCATGGCAATCATATGCGTACTGTAGTATTTTTTTTAAATAAATTTGGCGCATCCATTGTGATATTTGGCCACGTCATGATATTGTGTGATGCAGCTTTTTTCCAATCCGTCATACATATTGCAGAGCGTGATTACATTTGGCGGACTCCTCCTAAATGGAATTTTTCGAGCGCACGAAATGCAAAAACGTGTCCGATTGAACCACCACTCCTATTATGTGTAAAGAGCAATGTTATTTTTCTTTGATCATCATCCATCCATTATTTTCAATCCAACCCTCCTGTTTCTACATTTAGCCGTGGTCCTAACAGTGACGAAAACAAAGTACCTAATGACATTCTATAAATGTCACCTAGCCAAGAGCTCCTCGACCTTTTCAACAAGATCAGCGCCAGCAACTCGCCGGTGTAATAATCCTTATTCACTCCCGTCTTGTTCAGCTGGCGTCATGTTAAAAATGAAGAAAAAAAATAAAACCCTTGCGACGCTGATGATGCAATAATCCTGCCCGACGACCAAAAACTCGAAACTAACTGAATTAGCTGCGTCAAATCTGTAGGTTGAGCGCAATAAAGTCGTCTAAATGAACATCTGTAGAGCGCTAGTTCCAGGAATCCCGATCATCAACCGCCTTGTTAAATCCTTCATCCTTATCATAGAAATGTATTCCGAGATTTTCCACCAGCAGCCGGCGCCGGGGCTGCAGCCGCTTTTCTCAGGACAATTGCGCACCTTGGAGTGAGCCAAGAACTGTAAATGTGTGATTATTGCAGATAAGTGCCCAGATTCCATGCACCGCCATCCTGTATGCGGATAAGTCGCCCCTATAGATGGGCGCAGGCTGCATCGCACAATAGGTAATTGTTCCGTCATTAGTCAATATCGTCTACTATTGAAGACACAATACATGGGGTATTATTGTATAGGTTTGCTAAGTGGAGCTGTGCATCCGTCTAGAGACTGGCACTATGACAGGCCATGAAGCAGAAAGAGGCAGGGGAACTGAAGCTGCAAAGTGTTTGTCCGTCTGCCGGCCCCACTGCGGCAGTCGGCGACTAGTAGTTTGGCAGGCTTTGGAGAGTGAAGCCAGATGCGCTCTGTCACATACAGCAGACGGCTTATTAACCACGCCACCGCACAGCGACAGCACAGATGTTCCAGCACAGAGGTGGCTTTTTGCCTTTTTTTTTTTATAAGTGTAACTTCTGCTTGTTGCTTTTTTTTTTATTATTATTATTTTTTTCTTCTGAAAGTTTCACAGTCATCCCCATTAATTTAATCTCAAGAGCTCAGCTGGAGGAATGCCCCAGGGTAGCCGCACAGATATACCCGAAAGGAAATACAGATTCCAGGGTATTGGAGAAAAGTAAGCTGGTTTCAAGCAATAAGATAGAAGAAGGAAAATATGTTTTTGATCATTTACTTTTTTTTCCCATTTTGTTTTAGTGCAAGTTTAGGCAGTCTGTAGCAATTTTGATTCCGTGAAAAAAACGGAAACTCAGCACAACTAGGGCAAACGGAATCCAACTGAAACAAAAGAATTACCATTGAAAAAGAATGGTCCTTCAAACTGCAGCGCTGCTTTCCGTTTGGATTTTCGGTCATCTCTTCCCCTCACGGAAAATAACCTAAACGGGAGACAACGCTAGTGCGAACTTACAAACGACATACTGTATTTGTTTTCTATGTTTTTTAGAAACAAAAATGTTGGGAATTTATTATAAAGTCGCAAATGCCTCAAAATTCGGAACGTGCAAATAAAACATTGCGACTTTTGAGGCATTTACGCTGCTGACGAAACTTAACTAAAAAATGAGTGGGGTTTAGCTGAAAGGGGCAGAGTATTCCATAGACTGTCAAGTTTAATATAATTTATGCCAGAAATTGGCGCTAAATATAGCGCAAATCTACTCCAACTCATAGCTGGAATAGAGTCGACTTTTTGGCGAAGGATGGCCAGAGATGCGCTTAATTTATTAATGGGCATGCACCTCTTAATAAATTAAACGCATCAAACGCCAGTGCTCTTTAGATTAAGGCTCTGTTCACACGCTTAACAAAAAACGGCTGAAAATACGGAGCTGTTTTCAAGGGAAAACAGCCTCTGATTTTCAGCCGTTTTTTAAGCAACTAGCGGTTTTTGCGGCTGTTTTTGAATCTGTTTTTCTATTGAGTCAATCAAAAACAGCTCAAGAAGTGACATGCACTTCTTTTTACGTGGCCGTTTGTAAAAACGTCCGCGTAAAAAACGCCCCGTGGGAACAGAATGCCGTTTTTCCCAATGGGCAGATGTTTGGAGGCGTTCAGCTCCCACATTTTCAGCCGTTTTTCAGGGTGTTTACGGCCCGAAGAACGGCTGAAAATAGGTCATGTGAACATACCCTAATACTGGAATCTGACACGCCAGTCTTAATAAATCCCCCCCATAGTATTTTTTTTCCCAAAGAGCACTTTTCCATTAACGTTAAAATAATAAATGAAATAATTTCCTGTTAAGATACAAGTCATTTTTTATTGTTCAGTCTTAAAAATTGTTCTATGATTTCTTAGTCCGTTTATGGGTAGGTTCTGACACGGTAATAATGGCAGCCATATTGATTGTCACTCAGATTTCCCAGAAACAAATTCTACAGAGTTACAGCTGAAGATGGATTTTCCTGTTACTTGTCATAGGAGATGGTTTGTTGACTTATGTTTTCTAGAATTTTTTTGTGTTAGAAGGAAAGTGATCGTGAACGGCCAAGTAATAAAATTGTATATTAGGGAGCAGATACATTTTGTTGAAAAAAAGACATTTAGAAGCTCCTCTTGCGTTTCAATCAAAATGCAGTTAGATTGTGAACATGGAAGCAATGACCGGTTTGGGCTTTTTATGGGTGTGGGAGGAGCATATGGAACACTTTGTGTTCAGCCGGCTAATTGGCTACAATCAACTCAAGTTCTGATTGGTGCTGCAGTTTGTGCTGGGATTTCCTGCTCTGAGAGATATAGAAAGAGCTGCTTCATTCAGTGTTTGGACATAGAGCTGTTAACAGGAGAGCTGCAAATAGCTCAATGTGTGAAATATTGGTAAAATAAAGGTCAATACCTGGCAGTTTCACCTGTTGTTTAGAGTAGTTCTAAAACAATATTTTTATGTTCACGATTTCTTTTAAAGTAAACATTTCTATTATAAGTTAAGTTATAATAGTGGTTAAGGTGCAGCGTCGCCAGCTAACACAATATTGCAGTTTGATAAATGTTCTGGCCAATAAATGGGTTCCTGTGGTTTCGTATGTGCCAGAGAGACGCAGGTTTGCTAATAGTTTAATCCAACCTTTGAACGAGTTCGGTACTGGACTACAGAGCTGCGTCCCACTGACCACCTTCACAACCAATGTTTTCTAAAGTAAGGCAACCGTGCAATAGGTCAAATATCCTACTGTTTCGTTTCTACAGCTCCTATGCAGACAATGTGTTTCTATGGTAACAGACAACAAACCAACCGTGTGTAGTCGTATCCTGCAGACATATCCCCTTCTATCTGTCCTCGACTGCTTTATAACATGCTGAATGTATGGGGTGATAAAGTATGACTGCAGAATCACACTACATAAAGATTTTGTTTGTTACCGTTTTTATTTTAGATTCAATGAGACGATAAAAGGGAAATGGTTGTGAAGGCGATCATAGCCTTTAAGCTGGAGGAGAGAGATTTTTATGAATCTCAGAATATTTGTTGTTTCCTAGTCATGTTATTTTAAGGCCTCATGCACACGACTGTATCCATGTGCACGGCCGTGATTTTCAGGTCGGCCGGCCATGGAGTGTCACCCACAAGTCGACCGCAAATCACGGGCCATGCACATGGCCACGTCCATTATTTTCAATGAGCCCGGACCGCAGAACACGGCTGTAATCAGGCTTGCTCGCTCTTTCTGCGGTCTGGGCTCCGCGGCCATGCACGGGCCATGGAAACCACGGTCGTGTGCATGGCCCCATAGGAATGAATGGGGCCGCAATTCTCCCTTGGATTTTCGGGGGAATTGCGGCCGCAAAAGCACGTTCGTGTGCATGGGGCCTAAGTTGTAATTAATTTAATAACGTCTGATGTTTTTTATCTTGAAAGATTTGGAGGTGCAGCGACACCTGATCTCTGATGCTTGTAGGAGCCTCCGGCAAGTGGTTCATTATATTGGCACTATATGGCCAGTACATATACAACTTGCGGTCACAGTGCACCAGGTCATACAGTTCACATAATTGCGTACTGACCACTAGGACAAGTTGGCCAAGAAGTGCCTCATTCTGGTTTATAGTGGCCCCTACACACTAACCTCCGATGACTCGCGCTGTTGGAGACCTAAACATTACAATTTGAAATTCATAAAACATTTTGTTTTTGTCTTATAAAGCATCAGACGCAGCTGTAAACTTATGTCAACTTTTTCCACCGAGAGTGTAGCTTGGTTATTAAATGACTACAACTTCCAATTAATGCCTATGCGGAGAAAGAGAAATACTCTAAAAGGATGGAGTCTGACAAAAAATGGTAAATCTGTGTATATATATAATCTGACAGATAATAGCTACAGGCTGCTACAGTGTAGAAACCATACTGTAACAATGAGGATTAGGGCACAGACAAAACACTATGGGAGATGATTTTTCATTTTTGACTTGAGTTTTGCTTTAATGTATAAAAAGAGGAAAAATGAAGTAACTTTGTAATCCCGTGTTTCAGTCTTTATCAAATGACTGTTTTCTTGTAGGAAATTTCATCTGTGGAAACATTCTGCTTCATTTTGTAATCAATTGATTCCCCCCCCCCCCCCCCACCGGCTGTCTCAATTAGAGGGGATACATTGTATCTCTCACTCGTAAGTTATTTATTCGCAGGCAGCAACGTCCCAAATTTCCAGCAACTTATTAAATCATTGTTGGATTTCAGCACTAAACCTCAATGGTGGAGAAGAGCCCGGAGATACTGGGGAGCAATTAGAGTCATTAGGGGAGGGGGTCAAATAGATTGTAAATGAAGGAACTGCTTGTGCATTAGGCTGGGGGGCAGGTTGAAACCCCCTACGTGATCTCGTCATGTTGTACGTTCCTGGCAGAATCGGCAGCGCACACACAATTAATTGGTCGTCAGGGGAGAGTGAGGCTCCGCGCACAGGGAGAGGGAATCAGAAAGTGCTGGAAGGAGGTGGAGAAGCTGCAGATGCTGATGAGAATGGTCAGGGGTTTGCAGGAAAATTTTGGAGGGGCAGATAACGGACTATGAGAATTCTGTATTCTCACTGACCTGACAGACTGACCCTTACCCCAGGAATAAAAGAAATGTTTTAAGTCTTCTGATTCCATCCTGGGGTTCAGCAAAGATGGTGACGCCGTGCAGCTCATAACGCAGCTTATACAACCGGCGCCAACAACCATGGTTTTATTGGCTGCTGTTACTGTGGCGATTACCAGGTCGCAACGTTTTTAGGCTCTATTCACACCTCCGTTAATTCCTTTCCATCAGGCTTCAGTTGCTTTTAGGGCCTCTTCACATCTGCGTTGGAGGATCCGTTTGGGACCTCCGTCAGAAATCCTGCCCAAAGTGCCGCAAACAATAGCGCAGCGCTATTGTTTCCGGTAAAATCACGGACACCCTGGCAGATATCTGACGAAACACATTTAAGTCAATGGTTTCCATCAGGTGCCGATGCTGTTAAACTGGTGCTTCCAGTATTTTCCTTGTTTTGCTCCTTTGACGGAGGAGAACTACGGAAAGACCAACAAAGATGTGAACGAGGCCTTAGACGGTTAGAATAGCGGCGCACGCTGCTGTATTGTACCACAAAAAAAACAACTGATACCTGACGGACACATGACTCATCCATTATAACTCAAAGGAGAAGAAAATGGATGAGTCATATCCGTCATGGCTCCTGTAAAAACGAAAATCATGACGCAAGTGTGAACTGAGCCTAACATGGTCAGAAAGAGATTTCCCAGAATGAAGAAGTGCTAGACGCGTTTCATTGTGTATTGTAGAACGGTATATGGGAAAAAACAACAATAACTAATGAAATGCAATATACATGAATAAACCGTGCGAGGTCAACTGTAAAGGGATTTTCCGCCCCAGTCTCCAGTTCAATCCTCCCTAGCGGTGCCATTAGGAATTCAGTTCTTTAACAGATCCCGCTTTGTACTCCAGGTATCTCCGTTCTGTGGGTAAGAATACAGCGTGTGCCGAATGATTGCTTCTATTCGGAGACTGGTAACCTGTCCAACTGACACAGGGTACATGATCAGGACAGGTTTTCAGCCTCGGAATGTAAATAGGGACTATTTCTATTCACTAACAGTAAGCAGAGATCTTGAAAATGTTGAAGAATTTAAACACAAGGGAAGAAATGGATCAACCTTTCACTGCATTGGCCGCTGGTAGGGGGGGGGTGTTCAGGAGGCAGACACCTCCCAGCTCCTCTTGTTCCCCTCCCTGTAGGACCCTTTATCATGCTGCAAATGACACATGGTCCTGACGTCGGGCAGCATCAGGACCTTGTATGAGCCGCGATCCGGGCCCTGGATGAAGTCGTGCTGTAATTCCCTGCACAGCCGGTGGTCCAGAGCACTGTTGTTCAGGGAAAACTTTGCAGGGGACGCAGCGCTACAGCCCCGTCATTCCCAGGATCTGTGGGGGGCCCAGAGGTCGGAATTCCACCAATCAGAAAGTAATGGAATACCTGAGCAATATTCCAATCAATTTATGAGATGGGAAAATCTCTTGAACTTCTGTGCGGTTGAAGTGTCATGTGACAGCGTTGCAGCTGTACCTTTTGCGGGCGGTCGCCTTGCGTTTTCATGGTGTCATACATATTGTGTGATGGTGAATTCCTGTGGTCCAGACCCTTTTGTCTGAGAAGATGCGCTATGACCTGGGCTTTAATTCTGCCTTCGCTTTGTGCGCTTTTGTTGCATTTTGTTGAGTTCGTGTACAGATGTAGCCATCTTTATCTTGACTTTTAATGCATTAAATACACAGTGTCAAGAAACTGTAACTTGACTTTTCAATGGCTTTTGTTGTGTGATATCACGCCGCAGCAAGTTATCAGGGTCAAGATAAAGATGGCTACATCTGTATGTTAAAAACACAATGTGAACCCAGCCTATAGATGACACAGCGGGAACATTACACCAATCCCTTTAAATTCAGATCTTTAGAACTTTTCAGACCTGCCCATCTATTCTCTATCACTGAAGGCTGAGAACACAAGTGCGTAACCTGCAGCTAGTTCTTATTTCCCAGAGCATCACATGAGGATTTTACTCTCCAGCAGACGGATTATTTTTGTATTTTTCCCAAGAAGCAGCTTCATCTTATCGCGTACAATGAATATTGTGTTGGAGGGGAATTCAGGAGAGGTTCTGCAGCTTCTGTTACCCCGCACGTAAGATAATGAAGTGGATTCTGAGCAACCGGTTGAACGGCAACAGATTCTATAATAACCAGACGTAGCATTCATTCCTATTGGTTGATCCTGGCATTTTGCAGAGGGTCCACCCCCGAGCTGATCTGGGCGTCTCCTTCTAAAGGGAAATCTGATCGGCCATGTATAGTTTTAGGGTCGTTCAGTACATGCATCGGCTACAACGTCACCCTGTTAATATTCTCAGTGATGGTAATCTGGGCAGAATTGTATACAGTAAATGTCACGTTATGATGTCATCACGATAAGGAGGCTCTAGGTTAGTAATTTGCATAACCTGTCTGACAGCAACTGGTCAAGTCACCGTCTGCCTGGATATGGTCATAGATGACTTGTAATAGCCAGATAATTTACAGTGTTATCTTCCTTAAATGACATTTCTGGAATTGCTAATAGATTTCTTTGCACACTACATTTTTGGATTAAATTGATATAAATAAATATCTATAGCTATATATATAGATAGATATATATATGTATATATAGATATATAATATGTGTATATATAGATATATAATGTGTGTGTGTGTGTGTGTGTGTGTGTGTATAGATAGAATGATGTCGATGCCACATGTATACTCATGAAGAATTGCTGTTAATTATACCGCTCCCATCTGATCGCGGCGCTTAATTCAGCGGTGTCTCTGTAATTATACCTCTGTAAACCAGAATTCAAGCGCTGCATAAAGCGGGGGCGGTGGACGGGGTCTGTGCCAGTGGCCAAAGTGCCCATTATCCTTACATTTGCCGTTATTCTGCAGACAAACCAATAACATTAGTGCATTAAAAGGTTTTGTTATAGAATTTCTATAAACCGAAAAGACGGCGAGAAGTTCAAGAATTTTTATTTATATTTTGTCAATGTTGGAAAGAATCAAATACAGATTAAAATAAAGTGGCCCCTCCATGTGTACACTGCGGGACATGATCCCTCCCACCAATATGTACATAGGGGAATCTCAGAGCAGACAGGGCCAAGTCCCTCCAAGTACCCCACAACCTGCAACTTTCCAGAACGTTCTGCGTATTAAGGTCCATGTGTCTGTCTGCAAAAAAATGGTGCCTGAAAGATGAAGCTCAACTAGACACTGGGATTCCAGTCTGTTCTTCCAGGTAAAACTTCTCCAACTCCTTCACATTAGATGGTTGTGTTGGTGTCCGGCGTCGTCACGTCACAGATTCTCCATTGGATTGAGGTCCGGACTGGGACTCGGCCATTCCAGGACATTTCCCTGTTTCCCCTTATACCCTCCAGGGCAGGTTTATTAGTGTTTAGGGTCATCGTCCGGCTGGAAGGTGAACCTCCGTCCCAGTCTCATATCTCTGGCAGACTGAAACAGGTTTTCTCAAACATTGTCCTGCATTTACTGCCATCCATCTTTCCTTCAGTTCTCCAGTCCCTGCCCCCCCAGCATGACACTGCCCCCACCATGCTTCACTATGTACATCTTATAGTGGTCCTATATACAGATACCATACCTCCCATCTGTCCTGGATTCAGGGGGATAGTCCCAGAATATGGGTATGTCCCGCTGTCAACTGTATCTGCGTCCTCGGTGCAGATACAGTTGAACCCAATGCTGAAGCAGGGAACCATCAGCTCCCTGCTTCAGAATTAGTTCAGAGCGGAGGAGCAGAGGGAGCTCCCACTCGCCAAGGACTCCCCGGGCATAGCGCTACTTTAAGCGTTGTTCTCGGGGAAGCTCTTGACGTCACTGTCCATATATGGACAGTGACGTCAGTGGCTACTGATTGACGGGATCCCTGGTGCCGGTGATCTAGCTGGGGATCCCGCTCCTAGTGGAAAACCCTAAGGTCACTGTCCATATAGTCTCTGATTATCGCCCTCCTGGTAGTTTGGTGGGCACCTTCTCTTTTCAGGTTTGTAATTGTGACACGTTTTTTTCATTTTGTTATAATAGATTTAATGCTGCTCTGTGGTATATTTATAGTTTGGGATATTTTTTTTCAATAACCCAACCTTGATCTCTACTCCTCCACTTTGTCTCTCACCTGTTTGGGGGGCTCCTGGTTCTTCATGTTAGATTAGTGGTGCTGCAGATTCAGGAGAAGCTTTCAGAACAGGTGAATTTATACTGAGTCATGTGACACGAAGATCAAGGTATTTTATCTTTGATCATTTGGTCTATTTTTTCATCTCCATTACTTAAAGTCAAGTTTGAAATCCACTTTAATTCCAGGGTGTAATACAACGAAACAGGAAAAACACCAAAGGGGTGAATACTTTTGCAAGGCACTGTGTGTGTGTATATATATATGTGCATTTAGTTAGGTTGTATATAACATCAGAGATCTGTTTTTTAGCGAGGGTTCCTCATTATCTGGCAGTCGCTGCTGTGATCGTTTAGACCCTGTTGTGGCAGTCTTGATAATTATGTTCATATTCAGCTGTCAACTAAATGAGGAAACATCGCAGCGCGCGCTAAAAGTCACCAGACATCAACACGATCAATTAAGACTGAGAAACAACTTAATAGAGAGGCCCCATCAGCACCAGGAGAAGAGAACAGATCTCCGGTCCTCCCTCCAGCAGGTGTTACCCAAAACTTTTTATTTTAGTTTAAGAGTTTTGGTTCAACCGAGGACGGAGGGAGCGCAGCACTTTGGACCCCTCCCAATCCTGGGAAAAAAAATAATCCCAAACTGGTGGAGGTAGAGGGCAGAGTGCTGCCGCTTCCAGGTTCGGTAGCTTTTTAGGGAATAGTGGGGTTCCCAGCTCCAGATCCCCTATTATTTAAATATCTCCCAACTTTTTGGATGGTCAAAGAGGGGGACACAGAAGGGGTATAAAGGCTTCAAAGGTTATTAGTGTAATGGAAAGTTATACAACTTTTCCATATTCTTTCTATATCCATTCACAGTTCAAGATCTCTGCTTGTTGTCATTCAATAGGAACCTTAATTGATTACTTCCAGTAGATTAAAATCATGTGATGGACACACAGGTGCAGGGCTCGTAACAGAGCAGGTATCAGAGCCGTTCCATGTTACGTGCCTGTGTGATCGTCTGTATCTCAGCGCTGGGATAAGTCTTCCTGCGCAATGACTATCACCCCCATCATTTAGGCCTCATTTACACGAGCGTAATATACGCGTGTGCTTTTCACGCGTGTCGTACGCACCTATATTACTCTATGGGGCAGTTTAGACGATGCGTGAATTTTGCGCAGCGTGAGTGCGTTGCGTAAAACTCACGACATGTTCTATAATCGTGCGTTTTTCGCGCATCCACGCACCCATTGAAGTCAATGGGTGCGTGAAAACCACGCATGCCGCACGGAAGCACTTCCGTGCGATCCGCGTGATTCGCGCAAGAGCTGTCAAAAGGATGAATGTAAACAGAAAAGCACCACGTGCTTTTCTGTTTACAAACATCCAAACGGAGTGTCAAATTAGAGATGAGCGCACCGAACTTCACCGGTTTCGGCCGAACTCGTTTTGACCGAACCCGGCAAAAAATGTTCGGGTACGCGACGTCAGGAGACAGTCACTGTCCACGGTGCTGAAAGTGTTAAACTGGTTCAGCACCATGGACAGTGACTTTCGATCACAATATACATATACGTGTAAAAAAAAACAGAAGTTCGGACTTACCGATAAGTCCCGGCTCCTTCCTCCAGTCCGACCTCCCGGGATGACAATTCAGTCCAAGTGACAGCTGCAGCCAATCACAGGCCAAGCACAGGCTGCAGCCAATCACAAGCTGCAGCGGTCTCATGGACTGCCGCGTCATCCTGGGAGGTGGGGCCGGATGACAAGAGAGGGACGCGTCACCAAGGCAACGGCCGGGAGACCGGACTGGAGGAAGCAGGCAGTTCATGGTAAGTTTGAACGTCTTTTTTTATTCACAGGTTGGTGTATATTGTGATCGGCATTCACTGTCGAGGGTGCTGAAAGAGTTACTGCCGATCAGTTAGCTCTTTCAGCACCTTGGACAGTGACGGGCGTCGACTAGCCTCATCTCTATGATGGCGGCTGCGCGAAAATCACGCAGCCGCGCATCATACACGGATGACACACGGAGCTGTCAAGTGACTTTTGCGCGCGCAAAACGCACACGCTCGTGTAAATCAGGCCTTACTCTGAGCCCAGGGCATGGTGGGTAAAGGAGAGGGGGATACGTGCGCTCTCCCATACAGTTTTCCAATGTACGTTTTACTGTCCCCCGACGTGTTAATCATCTGCGTTTTATTGTCTTTATAAATACCGCGTTATAATTAACGATTAGACGGTTGTGTTTCCGGGACGGCGTTGTAAACAGACCTCCGTGCATACAAGCTGAGGAGCAACCATGAGTAATACATCGGCTGGGGTCCGCTCCATCATACCGCCCAGGATTTATTAGTAGGAAGGGAAATTAACAGTGGCGGGGACGGGGAGGCAGCTGCTGCAGCGCAATGTGAATGCTGCTTTATGTCGCGGTCAAAAATAAAAAAAATAAGAGCCGCGGAGATGAGTTCATGTATGCAGAGAAATACGGGGGGATCAGGGGCTGTGCAGCCGGCCTCAATCTACGGAAATTCCTTTAATCCGGCATGCGATAGTCCGCGAATTCTGATAATCTGGCATTGGTTTTAAACACAGAACTGCAGGATCATTTAAAATTCAGAGTCAGGCCGGGTTCACACGTAGCGTAAACATTGCGCATTTTCCTCAACGGATTTAATCCCTTAACGCCGAAGGACGGATATATCCGTCCTGTGATGGCGCGGGTACTGAGACTGTACCCACGCGATCAGCGGCAGGAGCACGGCTGTTATACACAGCCTGGCTCCTGCTGCAACTGCCGGAATCGAAGCGAGCTCCAATTCCGGCAGTTTAACCCATTAAATGCCGCTGTCAATAGTGACAGCGACATCTAATGTGTTTGACAGAGGGAGGAAGCTCCCTCTGTCACCCCATCGGCGCCCCCGCAAAGAAATCGCGGGTCGCCGTCGGGTTTCCATGGCAGCCGGGGGCCTATCAAAGTGACAAGAAGTGCATGTCACTTCTTGGGACGTAATTGGAGGCGTTTTTCATTGACTCCAATGAAAACCAGCTCCAATTATGTCCGTAAAAGACGCCGCGAAAAATGCGTGCACTTGTCAAAACGTCTGAAATTCAGGAGCTGTTTTCGCCTGAAAAAAGTTCCATAATTTCAGACGGAATTGGCGTTGCCGTGTGAACATGTCCTACTAGTTATGGATTTATATTTATTGTGATTTTTTTGTTTTTGGTAATTGTAAACTTGATTCATTAAATTAGCGCATGCTGAGAGTTGTAGTCTTCCAGTGGTAGTTGAGCCTCCGCTATCGAGGCATGCTGGGAGTTTTCTTTATCCGAGACCTGGAGGGCTACGGCTTTCGGGGCATGCTGGGAGTTGTAGTCTCCCGATGCTGCAGACTACTGCAATAAATTTACCTATGACTTCCTATGTGTTTCCTACTTTCCCAAAACTTGTCAAATCTGTGTGATGGGTGGACAGAGCTCCCGGCTCGCGGCTGACGTGTAAATCCCTCCATATTGTTGTGCCTGACAGGGAGCAGACAGATTTGTGCTACTCGTATGGATGAAAAGTTCATGTGCCGCGAACGAATGACATTCTCTCCAGAAATATTTTTTTTTTGGCAAGGTGCGCTCTTCTACTCCCCCAGGAACCCGCAGCTGGGAAAGTTCACTTCCTTTTCTCTCCTCATTCTCGCCCTGCTGACATTTTCCAAATAACAAGGTTCCCCTTTTCAGCTCCTTTCTTTCTGAGAAGTTTGAATGTCTTTTCACAGGTGTGGGGCAGAGGTGGGGGGGGGGGGGAGGGGGAGGACGGAATTTGCGGTGCGCACAACCTTTGAAAAGACCGCCAAGGGGCTAATTAAAAGTAAACGTGCCCTCCTGTCCATTTGGTCACCGATATGAGAAGCGTTTCTCCATCCTTGGCACCAGAACATGTCCCGAGTCTGCTGGCGTTGCGTTAATGGGTCGTGGCAGGTCCTTGCCCGCTGCAGAGTATCGCTGCTCCCAGATAATATGCGAATTCTGCTTTTAAGTCCATCAAAAATAAGTTCTACATAACAGCGGGAAGAATCTTGTATGTCAGTGTAATTGCTGTCAGATTCCATCCTCCACACATGCTGCAGGATAGCGCTGACATTATTCATCTAAAAGAAAAAAAGGGGGGGGGGGGACGTTCCACTTTCCATATTCTTTCCAAAAATCCATAATAAATATTCTACATGGACTGACGAAGCACAAAATGTTACACAAAGTTACAGAGGATCAGTGCTGTCCATGTGCGGCAGTGCTGGCAAATTGCAATGTCACATGAGTGCTTACAGTAGTGGAGAGTGCTCTCTATCGCCCCCTAGGAGGATTTACGTGGCTCGTGAACGATCTGAATGCTGGACTAGGCCAATACTGTGCATAATTCATTGACCACATACATGTACATTTGACTTCATAAAGCATTAGGAAACTTCACATGTATATCAAGATTCAGTTTTACGCATTTTTGCAGTAGAGACGTTTTTACTCGTTGTCATATTTTTGGCTAAAAGCATGAAAAACTACATCAGATTGCACATTTTTATCCCTCTCCCTCTGAATTACTGGAAATTAAAGGGGTTTACAGAATTAGGAAAACTTGGCTGCTATCTTCCAGAAACGGTGCTAAGCCTTCTACAGGTTGTGTGTGGTATTGCAGCTCAGTCCTATTCACTTCACTGGAGCTGAGCTGCAATACCAGACACCGCCTGTGGACAGGTGTGGCACTGTTTCTGGAAGAGAGCAGCCATGTTTTCTTAGTCCTGTACAACCCCTTTAAGGGTGAACCTGCCCAGAGGTCATTGTGACCTTCTCACCCCCAGCGCATGAGCAGGATGGGGGTGCAAAGAAGCCCCTGACCCTGGATTGGGGAAGTGTATTGGTCGGACCTGCACCAGAAGAGACCCACGTTTTTTATTTTTGCCCCCGCACTCCTTCTCCTTTATGTTCACACAAACATAATCAGCCACATGGACGCATCTCTGCCAATTCTAAGAACAACACGTTTCTAGGTCTCCGCCAGCAATTTCCCTGAATCTTCTTCTCATTTCTCCTTTTACCAGTGGAAAAAATAAGATACAAAAATCCTCGTGAAAGCCAAATACAATACAGAGCGTCCGTCTTATTAGAAGAGATTTACACCAATTCCCCCAAGTCATATTTCCTCCTCTGCCTGCGTTTGGAAATACGTGACAGACGACATCTCCAAGGAGTGTCACAAGTCATATCACCGGCCGGCCCGGCGGCAGAATCACAGCCAGAGCTGCTCCAAATATTAGAAAAAAATCTCTGCCCCCCCTCCATCCATGTCCTTGGTTAGTGAATACAGATCGATAGTCACAGCGAGAGGGGGCGGCAGGAGGGTCAATGCATGATGACATTTCATTTAGGCCCTGTCACAAGGAATACTCGCTGCCGCCCGACCTGATGTCACTTCTGCTTCGCTCGCTCCGGTGAAGTCTTTGTACCGCTAGGACGGAGCGGATGTTTCTTCCTGCCACAGACAATAATCCGTCTAAAACTACAGAATTTATCGACCGTTTCTTTCTTTCCAGACTCATATGAAAATTATTTATTGTACATTGCAAGTTTCTAATATACGGCAGTTTGTTTTAATTTATCACCACTTTAAAGATCTCTGCTTGATGTCAGTGAATGGAAACATTCTTGTTGCTATCCAGAGGATGAAAACTAGTTCTGATCTTGATTTTATTACACTGCTAAGAGTGGGAAGCAAGATTTAGCTTTTATAACAAAATATTAAATTTCATATATACTGCTTTACTTATCTTGTGTAAAACTTAAACTCCATCCTATATTATAATACAAGATAGGAGTACAAGATAAGTAATGTATGTACACAGTGACTCCACCAGCAGAATAGTGACTGCAGCTCTGGAGTATAATACAGGATATAACTCAGGATCAGTACAGGATAAGTAATGTATGTATGTACACAGTGACTCCACCAGCAGAATAGTGAGTGCAGCTCTGGAGTATAATACAGGATATAACTCAGGATCAGTACAGGATAAGTAATGTAATGTATGTACACAGTGACTCCACCAGCAGAATAGTGAGTGCAGCTCTGGAGTATAATACAGGATGTAACTCAGGATCAGTACAGGATAAGTAATGTATGTACACAGTGACTCCACAAACAGAATAGTGAGTGCAGCTCTGGAGTATAATACAGGATGTAACTCAGGATCAGTACAGGATAAGTAATGTAATGTACACAGTGACTCCACCAGCAGAATACTGAGTGCAGCTCTGGAGTATAATACAGGATGTAACTCAGGATCAGTACAGGATAAGTAATGTAATGTATGTACACAGTGACTCCACCAGCAGAATAGTGAGTGCAGCTCTGGAGTAGAATACAGGATGTAACTCAGGATCAGTACAGGATAAGTAATGTAATGTATGTACACAGTGACTCCACCAGCAGAATAGTGAGTGCTGCTCTGGAGTATAATACAGGATATAACTCAGGATCAGTACAGGATAAGTAATGTAATGTATGTACACAGTGACTCCACCAGCAGAATAGTCAGTGCAGCTCTGGAGTATAATACAGGATATAACTCAGGATCAGTACAGGATAAGTAATGTATGTACACAGTGACTCCACCAGCAGAATAGTGAGTGCAGCTCTGGAGTATAATACAGGATGTAACTCAGGATCAGTACAGGATAAGTAATGTATGTACACAGTGACTCCACCAGCAGAATAGGGAATGCAGCTCTGGAGTATAATACAGGATATAACTCAGGATCAGTACAGGATAAGTAATGTAATGTATGTGCACAGTGACTCCAACAGCAGAATAGTGAGTGCAGTTCTGGAGTATAATACAGGATGTAACTCAGGATCAGTACAGGATAAGTAATGTAATGTATGTACACAGTGACTCCACCAGCAGAATAGTGAGTGCAGCTCTGGAGTATAATACAGGATATAACTCAGGATCAGTACAGGATAAGTAATGTAATGTATGTACACAGTGACTCCACCAGCAGAATAGTGAGTGCAGCTCTGGAGTATAATACAGGATGTAACTCAGGATCAGTACAGGATAAGTAATGTAATGTATGTACACAGTGACTCCACCAGCAGAATAGTGAGTGCAGCTCTGGAGTATAATACAGGATATAACTCAGGATCAGTACAGGATAAGTAATGTAATGTATGTACACAGTGACTCCACCAGCAGAATAGTGAGTGCAGCTCTGGAGTATAATACAGGATGTAACTCAGGATCAGTACAGGATAAGTAATGTAATGTATGTACACAGTGACTCCACCAGCAGAATAGTGAGTGCAGCTCTGGAGTATAATACAGGATGTGACTCAGGATCAGTACAGGATAAGTAATGTAATGTATGTACACAGTGACTCCACCAGCAGAATAGTGAGTGCAGCTCTGGAGTATAATACAGGATGTAACTCAGGATCAGTACAGGATAAGTAATGTAATGTATGTACACAGTGACTCCACCAGCAGAATAGTGAGTGCAGCTCTGGAGTATAATACAGGATGTAACTCAGGATCAGTACAGGATAAGTAATGTATGTACACAGTGACTCCACCAGCAGAATAGGGAGTGCAGCTCTGGAGTATAATACAGGATGTAACTCAGGATCAGTACAGGATAAGGAATGTATGTACACAGTGACTCCACCAGCAGAATAGTGAGTGCAGTTCTGGAGTATAATACAGGATGTAACTCAGGATCAGTACAGGATAAATATTGTAATGTAAGTACAGTGACTCCACCAGCAGAATAGTGAGTGCAGCTCTGGAGTATAATACAGGATATAACTCAGGATCAGTACAGGATAAGTAATGTAATGTATGTACACATTGACTCCACCAGCAGAATAGTGAGTGCAGCTCTGGAGTATAATACAGGATGTAACTCAGGAGCAGTACAGGATAAGTAATGTAATGTATGTACACAGTGACTCCACCAGCAGAATAGTGAGTGCAGCTGTGGAGTATAATACAGGATGTAACTCGGGATCAGTACAAGTGGGAAGGATCTGTACAGAGATATTTTAATTTTCCTGGATCTGATCTCACACATATGGAGAGGAAGAATGAAGCTTTTCGCTCAGTTCTACATTGTGTTTCCCCTTCTCTGCAGTTTTGCCTGCACGTAGAGAAGTAACAGGGTTTTATGAGCGTGCAGGGTTTGTGGGGGGTCAAATGAAAACAGTGATGAGCACTGGATCAGTAAATATACAGTAAGTCCCCACTGTGAGGAAGTAACAGGAAAACTGTTTATTACAATGACCGGAGGAGTAATGGGAGGTGCTTCAGGCAGCGGCTCTATAATAATGGACCGTGTGGTTCTGTGCAGCCTGCGGGCTGGGAAATTCAGCATGGAAGGAGCGTGTGGAAGAGGCAAAACGTTTCCGTTAAGTGTGACAATGTTTAATAGCGCAAACAGAATCTAAATTGATTGGACCCTTAAACATTTTATGTAAACGTTTTATATTGGGCTTCAGTCCTGACATTTCTCTACTGCTCTATGACCCTCCAGCAATCCAGAATGTTTGATAATCCGGCACTTATCAGGTCTCGTGCATATCAAAATAATTCATATTAATGTCAGCGAAAGTTTTTTTCCTGGTGTTGATAAATACGAGGGAGCTGAACTTGATAGGTGATCAGACGTCCGTGTCCACCTGCACCTGTGCGCCCCGTATGATGGGATACAGGGAACCCTACGCAGTGTCTTAGAGCAGCGACCGCCTCTACAGCTTTTGTCACACTTGTGGCTGCGCTTATTGCTAGGAGTGAAAGAGTCAACCATAAAATAGTTTTTTTGCGCGCTGTATTTTTGCGAGCAGATGTTTCGCCGTTCCTACAAAGCTCTAATTGAAATTAAAATGTGCCGATTTAACTGATGCGGCGTCTGAAACTGTAATTGGCATATAATAGCTCCGCCAATCTAATACAAATCAATAGCTGAGAAAAAAATACTAAGTGCTATTTAATATATGTGGGGGACGATGATCTGGGCCCAGCGTTCAGTCCTCTGATCTCCTGCCTATTGTTCTACTCCAGATCTCAGGAGCGGCTGCATTGTCCATACAATTAGAACTACCCATCTGCCACTCAGCCAATGTTTGTTGGACAGATCAAATTGTATGATGATTTCTTACATCATTAACGTGTAGATACTAAAGTAAAGTTCCTTTGATCCAGCATCAATGGGACCTGATGGCTGCCGGATTATCAGATACTATATATTAACAGATGGTCATAGAAAAGTCTATAGAACCTTGTGATGGTAGAGAAAACTTAGGAAGTAATTCCATCATCAGTATGAAATAGTCCAATATAAAATAATAATATAAAATGGTTAGATGATGTAATAAAAGAGGTCGTCACATCAGCACAACCCTGGTGCATGTACAGGGCATATAGACATAATAGAGGGGAGTCTTCCGCTGGGGGCTCCTTCTATCAGCCTAATCAGAGAGACGCGACTCTGCCGCATTTCTGCAAAGGCTCCAGCCAGCACAGTGACCCGGGACCAGGGTTGAATTAAATTTCGCACTTTTTTTAGCGTTAATATTCAGTTAAAAATTACTACAACATGAACCAGATTCATAAAGCATTTGGCCACCGTTTTGAGCTTGGTGACCTCATGACACTGCTCAGTTATAGGCTGTGTCCTGTTTTTCTTCTTTTTTTTTTTGCAAACGTTATGTAAATGAACTGTACCTCAGAGACCAACTTGTGTCATCTTTGGCAAAAATAAATCGTATGTGCAGCCATGGTACAACGGGCAGCAACGTGGGTGCTGCGTGCATCAGGGTCCAACAGCGGACAGACTGAGCCGTACGGTTCCGCTCACCAGATATTATTATATTGGGGGTCAATTAAAACCCTATTATGAAATATTCCCCTCTGAATTGGCAGCATTGCTGATCAGCACGGCTTTAACAATGCAGCGAGGCCTCCCATAGAGAGCGGCGAGACAATATATCAATCAATGTATCCATAATAAAGTCATTGTATCATCAGCCTTGTTAACAGACCCACGAGACCATTGTACTTTACAGACCGCAGACTCCTGACAGCACATCTCACATTTTACTGAATGTCACCGAAAATGGGAATCTGAGGGGACTGCAGTTTAGCGGAGTTGTAATTCCTGTCCATAACCATTAAATTAACCAAGTATATAAAGAGCGACACATGAAAGGAGCTGGAGATGTGACATGATGTCTAGAGCCGTGGTCTCCAACCTAAAGCTATCCGGCTGGTGCAAAACTACAACTCCCAGCCTACCCTGACAGCCTTCGACAGTGAGGTCCTGTTGGGAGTCGTATTTTTTCAAGCATTTTGCAGACCATCATCCTTGACAATGAAGCTCGGAGTAGATGCTTTTTGCTCTTGGAATTTAGGTCCAATCCTTAGGCCGTGTTCCCACAGTGCAAATTTGCTGCAGATTTTGCATGTGTTTTTTGAACAAAACCAGAAACGGAACCTAAACAGTAGCAATATATAAAGGAAGATCTTACAGGTCGGTTCTCCTGGATCCAATTCTAGTTATGGCCTAAAACAATTTGCGCAAAATCTGCTTTGTGTGAACAAGTCTTTAGAGTGTAAGCTCTTATGTCCGTTTTCTCTTTGGACTTCTATATTTAAGGCATATATGGACTTCTAACAATTATTCTTCACATTTTGAATCTACAGAAACTACTTTGCTTTACGTATTGTTTACTGATCCCGGGTTACATTTGTTATGCTCCAATCGCATCCAGAGCTGCAGACACAATCCCACTGGCTGCCATTGCAAACAGACCGCAGTTTATCTACTGATTGTAATCACGAGAGCTAACCTCTTACCCCTCCATTTGTAAGATCATCTGAACTCCCACAGTGCACTGCTCCTTGCTAACAAGAAACTAACAGGATTACAAATGCAGCTCTGGATGTGATTGGAGTATAATACAGGCTGTATCTCATTGATATAAGATTAGATACTCAAACACTTTTTACGTTTTAACTGTGAAATGTTGTAAACATATTGTTCATAGTGGAGCCAAAGAATCCGCCACCAGGCAGCAGCCATGTTTTCTTCCAGTCTTTGCACCTATTAAAAATGCATGCGTTTAGTGTCGTATCACGTAAGAATTTTTTTTATAAGTAAAACCGAAGTAAAGTGGAGCTGCGTCCGCTGTGCGCTCATCTAAGTTCTCTGTTGCTCAGAGTTTGCCCGTCGCTGTCTATTCTGGCCGACAAAGAGTCACCGCGGCGAACAGGAGTCCAGTTGTGTTCAAGCTACAGAGCAGGAAAAGAAGACGGAGATGTTAACAGGCAAAGGAAAAATACGTCTTGTGGTTTCGAGGCCAAGACCTGTGCGCGCCCGCTCCTTACTGATAGTCCGAAACTCCTTTTGAGGCTTTCACAGATCAAAGACGTTTCAGTTCCTAAGGCGACGGGTAGATGCCATGTTCTGGCCGGCTGTTCATTTCGAGAAGGGGCTGAATTATCTGTCCTTCAGCGACCCACGTTCCAATTTATCAAGCGCAGATTACAATTCTGTATACTGTACACTCTCTTCATTACTTCTTTTATCCCGGAGTTCCTCGGCCCTCGCTCGCTGCAGGAGTCGGGCTGCCGAGGAATTAATTTTCCCATCCTGGAAAGTGGAGAACTATTAATATTCAAGTCCAGCGCCGAAGTTGAAAGGATGAACCAAGACTCGGCGAAGCGTCCGATTCCTGTTGTTAATGATAATAAATCAGCGGTGCGCTCCTACCATGAACAAAGTGCCAGGGTTTGTGCAAGTGTCTGGGTTAAGAAAGTCCTCCGCCTAAGGAGGCTGGTTATGAAGAGCGAGATGGTCTGCAGCGTCTGCACTCTCCTGTGCCAGCACCCCCCTCCTTTATATTACCAGCATTGGGGGACGTCGGGTGATTGTTGTGTCCACAATGATGTATATATTAGTTTATTCGTTTTGTACATTTGTGATATTATATTACAAAAAAATAGATTCCCAAGAAATGGACACAATTGTATCATCCACTGGTTAGTCCTCTACCCGGGAATGTAGCTATTGGGGTGCCGAGGCAACTTAAATAACAGTAGGTGCGGGCCCGTAGATTGAGTTCTGGCATTCGGCCAGTATGTCCAAAAAAATGGGCACAGCTTATTAGCAAGTTCCCCGACAACTGTGTCTGACGTATTTTAGAAATGACGCCCATCGCTGAACACCGTATTCTTTAGTACTGTAAGGCTATGTTCACACGCAAAAACAGCTGAAAATTACGAGAAACCCGCCTCCGATTTTTGAAGCTGAAAACGCTTTTTGAGGCGTTTTTTTTCATAGACATTTTTGGAGCTGTTTTTCCATGGACGCAATTAAAAACTGCTCCAAAAATGGCTCAAAAAGTGGTATGCTCCTTTTTACGGGGCCTTTTTTTTTACGTGCCGTTTTTTTAAACCGGCGGCGTTAAAAAACACCCCGTCTGAACGATATGAAATTGAATTCAATGAGCAGATGTTTGTAGATGTTTGTGCCCCAAAATACGCCTGAAAACTCTGCGTGTGATCATACCCTAACACCAGAGAAGCGACGCGGTTACATTGGTGATACTCCCCTTTTGCAGTTTGGAAATGCACTTTTTTTGGGGGAGGGGGGATTTTGGGCGTTTCTCACAAATAGCTGCGTGCTCTATTTCTGTGTATTTTTACTCCATTTATATTTTTTTACATCTGGTGCTGATTGTGTTGTTTTTTTAGGAGTCCTAATAACATTTCCTAGAAATAACAAAAATCACAATTATGGCAAAACTGCATCTACTAAGTGGCATCAGTCTGAACTTGGCCCAAGCCAACATTAAGAAGTGTCTGACCTTGAGTAAGGTCACAGCATTCGCCTGTGAATCTGCTAGAACTTTCTCCTGGACTTGTTGACCTACTTGCAGGAGACTTCTCCACTCTGATTCCCCTGGTCCCTGATCCGCTCTCATTCTCCAGCACCTGCAGCGCACCTTCTCTTCTGCGCACTTGGACAGACCCTCAGGTGCACTAAAGATTAACAAGGTTTAGTAAATCTCGTCATGAATAAAACACGACGGACATTTCTTCTGGGATCCGTACAGGTGATGCGAATCCTAAGTTTTGCGCTTGTTGTCGCTGATTAATATTAAATCTTTGTTTGGGCCCCCGGGCAGTGAAATTCGCCTGTAAGATCTGATGGACAGGATCTAATTATTCCTCTATTATGCTTTTATTCTGTCATATGCCTTGGCAGAGTCATCCCAGGAATATTGCCAGAAACATATGGCCGAGCTGTCTGTTTATAGGTCACAAATGGGCGAAATAGGGCAAATAGGGGCCAGCTGCCTCCCGCTGTGCCCAGTGCTGCACCTGTTTACACCCTCTGGATTCAAACAGTCTAATTATGTATTGTAATTGTGCTATTAATTAATCTAGTTACTGCTAAAAATT
This sequence comes from Rhinoderma darwinii, assembly GCF_050947455.1. Taxonomy (NCBI): domain Eukaryota; kingdom Metazoa; phylum Chordata; class Amphibia; order Anura; family Rhinodermatidae; genus Rhinoderma; species Rhinoderma darwinii. Next base: position 3,374,556 of record NC_134696.1, read on the forward strand.
TGCTTTACTCATCCTAAACTAATTTTATACTCCAGTCACATCCAGAGCTGCAGTCACAGTTGTGTTGGTACCAGCGTAACACATTATTTCGAAGACCTAGATTTAAGGTGGCCATACACCTGCTATGGCCGACCAGAATTCCTCCCGACCTCCCCATACACATGCATTCTTGGTTCGCCTGAGCATGTACGTCTTCTCAGTGGGGAGAAGGGAATAAGTCGCTGCCACGTAACTTTTGTCATAGTCTTATATCTCTGAAATTCAACATTCCCGATCCTTTTTCCCAACATTTTCTGAACAAATGTCGACCAAACATCTGATACATATTAGATGGTCGTCCGAATTGGGTGGGTTCGGAGGTTGTTGGTCTAATGTGAATGTCACCTTGACACAGGTGCAGTTATTTTATCTCTGCCAGACCGAGAGTATTGGAGTGAAACTACGTGTGATCCGTCTTGTTACCCAGACCCAGAGGATCCAATCATTATCTGACCCGCATACATTTATTTTTTTTACCATCTGTGGGATGGATTTTGGATGGGAACCAAATAAAAACATTAGCGTTTATGCATGTGGCAAAAATATTACCATAAATTAAAATCTGTAGTTAGGGCTCGTCCACACACAACGGAATTGCCGCAGAAAATTCCGTTGAAAGTCGAAGGCTTTCCGCTGCGGCAAAAAACGCACCATTTCCTGCAGTTTTACCGCAGAAAATGGGTAAATTGCTGCATTTATCCCAATGTTAGGAAATGGAGACGTCTCCTCTGCAAAACGCAGCAATACAGTCCGCTTTCCGTAGCAGGAATTGACATGTTGCGGTCCGAAAAATACGCACCACAGGTACATTTTGGCTCGGAAATTTTACGCAGCATCTGGATGAGATTTGTTAAATATCATCCACTTTGCTGCTACTATATTCTGCTGCGTTTTTTCTGGCAGAAATTCTGACTGGAAAAAAACGTGGCAATTCCGCTACGTGGGGAGGAGCCATTAAAGTGGTACAAAAACGACAAAAACTCCCTGCAGATTGTATGTACCCGAGTGCTGCGCTTGGAATCCTCTGCCATTTTCTTGTTTTTTGGACCTCAATATCCCTGAGTCTATGTAGGGTACAGACTTATGGGGGCTCTTGACTATTACATTCTACAGAAAGATGGCGGGAGACCTGCGGAATGGACCCTCCTCTGGGCTGCAGCGTGCAGGGGGCCATAACTATACCGGATTTCAGTATTTGTGCAGAGATGTCTGTTAAGTGAGAATATAGTAACTGTGGAGGAGACTAGACGGAGTCAGTTCATGTAGGATCATTGGTGGCGCCTCTAAGGCAGAAAAGTCGGAGTAATACTTTATATCAGAATTGTATAGTTCATACAGGAGCCCAGCGAGCAGCCGTGGTCCGTGTCCACACAGCGAGCGGGGACCTGGTGATAGTCGGGGAGCTGCGGTCCCTGATCAGGAATTTCGGTGGAGAATTCATCAATTTAATGCGTCGACATAAACCCGGCCGGCGGAGGATCGGTCGTAAAGACCAAATTAATTGTCGTTCGTTAATGTGTCATTGTATGTCTTGTAATGAACAAATCTCTGGCCGCAAACAGCAGTAACCAATAGTCACGTGATGTATGGAGTCAAGTAACGAGCCGCTAATCCTATAAATCCTCCTTATCGCTGATGACACCCCCGACCGTTCATGTTTAGTCGTCACTGTCCGTAGACTATTATAAAGCCCGAGCCGTTATCATTATTCTCCAGTCTTAAATGTAATCACTGTGTAATGAAAAGTTCTGCAACATTCTCCATCTTCCACTTCATCACAGTTCTTCTCACTACCTCTGATTGCTGCCATTGTTTACATACAAAGGGTGAAAACCTATACAGACCTAGCTTGTTACAAATGTATCCCGTCAAGATGATTCTCTGTGAGCTAAACAGCCCAGACTCTTACATGTACTCAGGGCCGCCATCAGGGGGGTATTAGGGGTAGTGGTGTGAGGGGCCCGGCCAAACCTAATTGAAAGGGGGGCCCGGCAACTGCCTCGACATTCTTTTGGTAGGAAAAAACGGGCCCCTGCAATGGGGCCCGTTTTTTTCACCAAAAGAATGTCGTGAGCTGCTGCTGCTGCGGGCCCCCTCCCCTCGTCATGGGGGGCCGTCAAACCGTCCGCCCGCGCGCGCGCACCCGATCGCGCGCACAATGAAACTCCCGCGCGTGCGCACTCGCGAGCGCGCATCCACGAACGCCCGCACTGGAGACCGCCCGCGCGCGCACCCGCGATCGACCGCGCGCGCACCCGCGACCGGCCGCCCGCGCACCCGCGAACGAAGCGCGCGCACCCGCGGACACACATGGACAAAACTTACCTGGAGCCTGGCTGGAGGTGAAGGACTGGACGTCTGGACCGAAGACCTCCCCTGGAAGACATTGCCGGAAGAGGACTGGAGTGGGAGCAGCTCTTCTGACAGTGAGTAAATTATCTCAAAGTGTTGTTTATGTATGGCCCTGTTCACACAGTATTTTGCAGGCAAAAAAAAATCTGCCTCAAAATTCCTTAAAGAATTTTGAGGCAGATTTTGCCCTGCCCACACTATCTTGCCGCGTTTTTTTGCTGCGTTTTTTGCCCGCGGCGATTGAGGACAGCAGACAAAAAACGCAGCGAAAAATGCATTTTCTGCCTCCCATTGATTTCGATGGGAGGTCAGAGGCGGAACCGCGGCAAGAAAGGACGTGCTGCTTTTTCTTTTTTCCGCGACTGGCTCCCATTGATTTCAGATTAAATCAATGGGAGGCGGTTTTGGAAGTTCTTTGGTGCTGATTCTGACGCAGAAGGCCCAAAAAGTCTGTGAACTGGGCCTTATTGTTAGGGCTTATTCAGACGAACGTGTAATACGTCCGTGCAACGCGCGTGATTTTCACGCGCCTCGCACGGACCTATGTTACTCTATGGGGCCGTGCGGACTGTCAGTGATTTTCACGCAGCGTGTGTCCGCTGCGAAAAACTCACGACATGTCCTATATTGGTGCATTGTTCGCGCATCACGCACCCATTGAAGTCAATGGGTGCGTGAAAATCACGCCCAGCACTTCCGCAGCCGTATAAACTATGAATGAAAACAGAAAAGCACCACGTGCTACAAACATACAAACAGAGTGTCATAATGATGGCGGCTGCGCGAAAATCACGCAGCCGCGCATCATACGCTGCTGCCACACGGAGCTGTTATGGAACTTTTGCATGCGCAAAACGCCACGTTTTTTGCGCGTGCTAAAAGCACACGCTTGTGTGAATCCGGCCTTAGGGTAGGAACACACTAGGCATGAACGCTGCGGATTTTATGCAACACATTTTATTGTGGAAAATCCGTAGCGTATCACAGTCGCAGCAGAGTGGATGAGATTTTAACAAATCTCATCCACACGCTGCAAAAAAAATGGACCTGCAGTGTGGCTTTTTAAGTCGCATGTCAATTTATTCTGTGGAATCGCTGCTCCTCTGTTGCGGAAATGCTGCGGTTCTGCCGCAAAAATCACAAAGGAGAAAAAAAAAAGGTACTTTTTTAAATTGATAAAGTCTAGACTTGCCCCGGCCGTAGTCCTGGTGACGCGATCCTCTATTCTTAGCGCAGCTCGGCCTCCTGTCATGACGTTTCATCCCATGTGACTGCTGCAGGTCACATGGTCTACAGCGTCATCCCAGGAGGCGGGGCTACGTTCAGAAGAGAGAGATGCGTCACCAGGACTACGGCCAGGGCAAGTCTGAACTTTTTTTTCCCTGCAGGATTCCCGCAGCGGACATGCCTCACGAAACCTGCGCCACTATTTGGTGCGGTTTTGCTGGCGGAATTCCCTGCGGCTCCCGGGATAAGCTGTGTAGTTTTACTCAGCATATCCGCCTAGTGTGTCCCTTATGATGTCGCTCCTGGAGCTGCTGCCGCTCTCTAAATAGGCCGTTGGTCCAGTAGAATTTGGAATTATTATTTTTTGTGAACCAGCTTAAAAAAATACAAAACTTTTGTGTTAGGGTCTGTTCACATCACTGTTCGCTTCCGCTCCGGGGTTCCGTCTGAGGTTTCTGTCGGGTGAACCCCGCAACGGAAAGTGAAAGTGACAGCACAGCTTCCGTTTCAGTCACCATTGATCTCAATGGTGACGGAAACATCGCTAATGGTTTCCGTTCGTCACCATTCCGGCTGGTTTTCGGACGGAATTAATAGCGCAGTCGACTGCGCTAATGGTGATGGAAACGGAAGCTGTGCTATCACATTCACTTTCCGTTGCGGGGTTCACCCGACAGAAACCTCAGACGGAACCCCGGAGCGGAAGCGAACGGTGATGTGAACAGACCCTAACACAAAAGTTTTGTATTTTTTTAAGCTGGTTCACAAAAAAAAATAATTCCAAATTCTACTGAACCAACTGCCTATTTAGAGACCGGCAGCAGCTCCAGGAGCGACATCATAAGGAACACACTAGGCGGATATGCTGAGTAAAACGACACAGCTTATCCCGGGAGCCGCAGGGAATTCCGCCAGCAAAACCGCACCAAATAGTGGCGCAGGTTTCGTGAGGCGTGTCCGCTGCGGGAATCCTGCAGGGAAAAAAAAGTTTAGACTTACCCCGGCCGTAGTTTAAGCGACGCATCTCTCTCTTCTGAACGTAGCCCCGCCTCCTGGGATGACGCTGTAGACCATGTGACCGCTGCAGCAGTCACATGGGATGAAACGTCATGACAGGAGGCCGGGCTGCGCTAATAATAGAGGATCGCGTCACCAGGGCTACGGCCGGGGTAAGTCTAAACTTTTTTATAAATTTAAAAAAGTGCCTTTTTTTTTTTTTCTCATTTGTGATTTTTGCGGCAGAACCGCAGCATTTCTGCAACAGAGGAGCAGCGATTCCACAGAATACATTGACATGCGACTGCAGTCACACTGCAGGTCCATTATTTTTGCAGCGTGTGGATGAGATTTGTTCAAATCTCATCCACTCTGCTGCGACTGTGATACGCTGCGGATTATCCACAATAAAATGTGTTGCATAAAATCCGCAGCGTTCATGCCTAGTGTGTCCCTACCCTAAGGCCGGATTTACACAAGCGTGTGCTTTTTGCGCGCGCAAAAACGTGGCGTTTTGCGCTTGCAAAAGGTCCATAACAGCTCCGTGTGTCAGCAGCGTATGATGCGCGGTTGCGTGATTTTCGCGCAGCCGCCATCATTATGACACTCTGTTTGTATGTTTGTAGCTCGTGGTGCATTTCTGTTTTCATTCATAGTTTATACGGCTGCGGAAGTGCTGGGCGGGATTTTCACGCACCCATTGACTTCAAGAAAAAGCAGCACGTCCTTTCTTGCCGCGGTTCTGCCTCTGACCTCCCATCGAAATCAATGGGAGGCAGAAAATGCATTTTTCGCTGCGTTTTCTGTCTGCTGTCCTCAATCGCCGTGGGCAAAAAACGCGGCAAGATAGTGTGGGCAGGTCAAAATCTGCCTCAAAATTCGGTGCGCGGTTCCAGGCGGTCGCCGGTGCGCATGCGCGGGAGTTTGCGGGTGCGCATGATCGGTCGCACAGGCGGCGGTGTTTGACGGCCCCCATGCTACCCAGGGCCGCCATCAGGGGGGTATTAGGGGTACTGATGTGAGAGGCCCGGCCAAACCTAATTGAAAGGGGGGCCCGCAGCTCATGACATTCTTTTGGTGAAAAAAACGGGCCCCATTGCAGGGGCCTGTTTTTTTTCTACCAAAGGCAAGTCGCGGCAGTTTGCCGGGCCCCCCTTTCAATTAGGTTTGGCCGGGCCTCTCACATCAGTACCCATAATACCCCCCCTGATGGCGGCCCTGGGTATCATGATATAGTACTGGACGGAGTACCGTTAACAGGCGGTGCCACGGTAGGGGGGCCCAGAAAATGTAGCTGTAGGGGGCCCTGAAATTCCTGATGGCGGCCCTGCATGTACTGATACATTGTAGCAAACTATCACATCAGGAGATGTGTTCAGCTCACTGAGGATTGCCTAGACTGGGTACATTATACCAAAGAGGACTGTTTCCATTCACTGACACCAAACACAAATCCAGAGTGATTGAAGCGCAAAGTATATTTTACTCAGAGTATTTCCTCCACTGGATACAATTGTAGCAAACCCATCAGCTGTGAGAAGTATTAGGTCAGGATGGCTTTTTTAGCCTTTGAATATAATCAATAATGTTTCCATTCATCAACAGCAAGCAGAGAGCTTGGAAATAGTGAGAAATTGAAACACAAAGTCCATTAGAAAGTTGCAGAGCTTTTCACTCTACAATGTTTGGGCTTCATTTACAGACCTGACTCCCCGTCTACTGTATGTGTGTGCGATGTGATGTGCACTGCTGATATTTGTTACTATGGACTTCATTAATCCATTTGTCTTTCTTTTTCAGATTTTGGTCCGGCCCTGGGATTTATGTCAAAGGACAAGTTCCGCAAGATGTCTGAAAGTGAGTTCCCGTCTATCTTCCTCCTTTGCTCGCCCCTCCCCCATCTTTTCGCTCATCCAGCCGCGTCTTTAGTCATTTTCAGACCAAAATTACAGCAATTTTGACAAACTTCATTTTTATGTGTTAATTTCAGCAAACGCCGAGCAAAACTCTTTAGATGAATGTTGACTTGGCTTCCAGACAGGGAACAGACAGTTTTACGTCTTCTAAATTTAAAAATTGACAAGAATCTTCTTTCCCAAGAACTTTATCCGAATAAACAACCTCCGAGCGTCAGCGAGAACTTCCAGACGTGTTATATTATATATAAGACCCTTCAGAGAACATGAAAAGTTGTTTGTAGTTTATTTTTTATCAGTGGTTTGAGCTAATAGGCCTGATACTTGTAGCTCCTCTGTCCCTATGACAACACTTCCTGAGCTGTTCTCTGGAGGTTCAGCCTTGTCATAGGGACATTTCTCTAAATCACCATCCACATAAATGTGTACAGACATACACGCACGGCCACTATCCCAGCTGGATGAGATGTGAGCACAGTAAGAAGGATAATTATTATACGTTGAGTTGAGTTCTAAATGTAAACTGTCTATAATGTTGAGCAAATTTGTAAAAACGTTATGCTCATCTTATACTTTCCTTCTACTCCAGTTACATCCAGAGCAGCATTTAGCTTTCCCCTATACTTCACTACTGCCCCATGCTGGTTCACTATCTATACATAGCGTGTACTGCATTCTTGGAGATGTAGTGTTATACCATTTACCGGACAATACCCTCAGTATATATCCCAAAATTCATTAGCTTTGTGCTGACCCACACCTTTTATAGATTCCATGCAACTGTTGGTGACATTTTGAATGCAGCTCTGGATGTGACTGGAGTGTAACTCATGGTATAATGCAAGTTCAGTACAGAATGAGTAAATGTTTGTTACTAACCATAGTTCGTCGCTTGCACCTAGATATAATCTGTAAAGTATTGTTTCTGATTCTTATTTACCAAAGCGCTAACTAAACGTAGATGAATTATCTGGCGCTGACCTGATGGGGCCGCGTTTACCTGCGATTATCCGGGTAGGACATGTTGATTGCTGGGCCAGCGCCGGGTCTCTGCGGATCTTCCTCCTTTTCTGTGTATATTTGCGCCATACGTTTCTTGTTAATTGCATTTGTTGCCCTTGTAAATCACATAAAATACAATAACTGGTCCCCGGCTCCGTCCGCTGATGGTTCACGTAATGGCGGCATTTATCTTACTTGGACATCCCGCAGCTGAACCTCGCTGACCCTGGTGCATTATTTTGGTATCGGACATCCGTTACTGAAGTCTTCCTCCACATTCCCATTGATCCTGCGTTCATGAATTATTGGTTTGGCTGCTCCGCTGCCTGCGATTCTTCTTCTACTATCACATATAATTTATATACAGTAATATATCCGGCCTTGCTCTAAACGCTCCCATTCTCCTTAATTATCCCCTCTCTGTTATTTTCTTAGGGCAGCCTATGAGATCCGGGATGATTGCCCTTTAATAATACATTATATAGATATATTTGGCGTCCCTAAGGGTTTCTACAAGTTGCTTTTTTAACTTTCCTGACATATTACTGGTCTCACTGCCTTCCTAGAGCCAGGGGGGGGAGGGGTAGGTGCAGGGGGGGGGGGTAGGTGCACACAGTGTTATAAGTAGGGCTGATTTTCCTTTCGCAACATGTTTTTCAAGATCTGTGCTAGCTGTCAGTGAATGGGATCATTCTTGTTTATGTCTAGGGACTGAAAACCTTTAGGGTATGTTCACACGCCCTATTTATGGACGTAATTCGGGTGTTTTACGCCTCGAATTACGTCCAAAAATACGGCTCCAAACCGCCGGCAAACATCTGCCCATTGAAATCAATGGGGTTACGATGTTCTGTGCACACAGGCTTTTTTTTATGCGCCGCTGTCAAAAGACGGCGCGTAAAAAGATGCCCGCGTCAAAGAAGTGCCTGTCACTGCTTGAGACGTAATTGGAGCCGTTTTTCATTGACTCCATTGAAAAACCGCTCCAATTACGTCCGTAATTGACGCCGCGAAAAACGCGAGTACGAGCAATTACGTCTGAAATTCAGGAGCTGTTTTCGCCTGAAAACAGCTCCATAATTTCAGGCGTATTGGACGCTGCCGTGTGTGAACATACCCTTACAGATGCAATATTTCTAAATGCTAAGAGTTTGTTACATTTGTATCCAGTCTAGACAATCCTCTGTGAGATAAACAGTTTGAACTCCTGCACCTGCGCTGATACATTGTAACAAGTTTTCTGGACAGGAGAGATTTGTGCAATTGATGTGTTTAGCTCACAGAAGATTGTCTAGACGGATACATTGTACCAAACCCTCAGCAGTAAGAAGTATTAGGGCGGGTTCACACATAGCGGAATTTCACTTAAATTCCGCTGCGGACACTCCGCAGCGTTAATCCGCAGCGGAGCCGTTTCTCCATTGACTTTCACTTTAATTTAGCAGTGTTCGTTTACACGATGCGTACAATTCCGCTGCGGAGCATAGGCTGCGGAGCGGAATTTGGTGTCCGCAGCATGCTCTGTCTGTTGCGGAGCAGTGGCGGACTGGTTGCGGACTCATGGCGGAATTTCTCCATTGACTTCAATGGAGAGTCAAAATTCCGCAATGAAGTCCGCAGATCTTATGTGTGCTGCGGAGCGTATTGTTTTTACTACCATGACATTTCTTCATTCTGGCTGGACCTATGTATTTCTAGGTCTACAGCCAGACTGAGGAAGTCAATGGGGCTCCCGTAATGACGGGAGCGTTGCTAGGAGACGTCTGTAAATAGTCACTGTCCAGGGTGCTGAAAGAGTTACGCGATCGGCAGTAACTGTTTCTGCACCCGGGACAGTGACTACCGATCTCAATATACATGTATCTGTAAAAAAAAATATAAGTTCATACTTACCGAGAACTCCCTGCGTCTGTCTCCAGTCCGGCCTCCCAGGATGACGTTTCATTCTAAGTGACGGCTGCAGCCAATCACAGGCCAAGCACAGGCTGCAGCGGTCACATGGACTGGAGCGTCATCCAGGGAGGTCGGGCCGGATGCCGAAAGAGGGACGCGTCACCAAGACAACGGGCGGTAAGTATGAATTTCTTTGACTTTCACTAGGGAAAGTGCTGTCCCTTCTCTCTATCCTGCACTGAATAGGGAGAAGAGAAGCACTTTTCCTGCAGTCCGCAGCGGCCAGTCCGCATCAATTTTCTGCACATTTTGTGCAGATCCGCTGCAGAATCTGCAACGCAGATTCTGTGCGGCATTGATGCGGACAGTTGCGGAGGAATTCCGCCATGTGTGGTCATGCCCTTACACCTGTAAAAGTTTCCAGCTCCTGGATTTAAACCAGAATGTTGCCATTCACTGACAGGCAAGAAGAGATCTTGAAGAATTGAAACACAAAGTATATCAGAAAGGTTAAGATTCTCTTGAATACATATAATCTATTTGCTCAGCTTCTTGTAGTTTGTATTTCAGGTCACACTATTAAAATACTATAACAATTCAGATTTATATGGGGCCCCCCTAGTAACGGCTGCCATTAGTGATTGTCACCCTGTAATAGAGCAAGGCGACTCCGAATCTGAGAAGACTCCACACCATTATTTTAAAGGGGTTCCCCTCTTTGGACAGTCCCTCTTTGTTAAGGCCCTTTTACTTGGGCCAATTATCGGACAAACGCTCGTTTATAGAACGCTCCTTCCCGATAATTGTCCTGTGTAACAAGGCAACGATCAGCAGATAAACGAGCGCCAATCAACCAGCGGTCTCGCTGATCGGCGCTCGTTTATACGGCCCAGGACGAGCTGTGTATGAGGACCTTTAGAAGAGCCCCTCAATGATAAGTTATAATCTATGGAAGAACCCCGGAACAAGTGTTTAAGTCCTCTACAGCGCCACCACAGGGAAAATGAAGCATTGCACCATTCACTTTGTAATCAATGGAGTGTGTAATATACAGACGGACCTCCAGGGTGAGAGACGCTCTTTGTAGCCGCCCTGCCTAGGAAACGTCCCCTCTATGAACTCAGAATTCCCTAATAGATTGTATAAGAATGGATTTTCTAAACCCGACGAGCCCATAAGGAGCCGTGATTGTAAGAACACAAAACAACACAATGTCACTTTGTTCCATGTGTGATACGTGCTGATACATAATGTATATACACCTGGTATACGGCATCGCAGCTCCGTTAACCAAGATGTTCGCTCTGTTAAATATTTAATATCAATCACATCAAAGTGAGGTCAATTATGCACAACAGACTGACCCATAAATGATTCATGCAGTGATCCATTGTATCCGTCCAGCCGCTTATCTGTCTGCCGATGCTGCTCGTCATTGTCTTTCTATCCACAGGTGAGGATGCTGAACTCGGCCGGCCTCATAAGGGTTAAATGTCCATCCCCCTTCGTGGGACCTTCCGCCTGTAATTTCCGGCATGTTCTCTTGCGTTTCTCTCAGTTTTCAGACATGTGAAATGACATCAATTTCTGTAACTAGTCTCCCCTCCCCCATATTCTTCGCTGTATCAATCACAAAAGTTTGGCGTCCGTCTCTTATCAGTCGGATCCACCAAGTCAATTAGAGCATTTTTTTTCTTCCGCCGGTCTCTGACATCTCCTTATTTTGCGCCCCTCATAAGGGGTTTACTTGGCGACTCCTGGTAATCGGTGTTAAGTGCGAGTCTTTTCATATCCAGCGCGGCGCTTTATCAAACCTCGGCTAATAGGCTATTTTAGTAACCAAATTGATCCTGCACGGGAGAGGATTCATCGCAGGTTCCTTTACCTTTTAATGGTTCAACAGGGGATTCGTGCCCGCTGTAATATTTCTACAAAGCTTTTCCCATCTCTGAACGCTCAATTTGTGAACGTCTCCTGATAGTCCATTAAAGACCAGAACAAAAATCTCCTTAGACACATTATCACTCCTCAGCACTTTGCTGCCCCGTAATAAAACACATCACATCTCTGTATTATCCCAATATATCAGTCCACAGCTCCCTGTTCTTATAATAGTGTCACTGCGGGATTACCGGGCATGGCGTATACACAGGTGCGCAGAGCAATGAAGACTACACAATGTCCGTGTGTTATCCATCCCTGCTCGAAATATAGGATAGAGAGGTGAAGCAGAGGGGAGAAGTATAACTACAACTTAAAACATAGATAGATACTGAGATACAAATCCCTTGTATAGACATAGAGTTACATGATAACATCATGCTGTCTGCAGTCACCACTAGGGGGAGCTCACTATATACAGCTATATACAGCTCCCATAGAGTTACATGATAACATTCTGCTGCCTGCAGCCACCACTAGGACGAGCTCACTACATGCATATATATATATATATATATATACAGCTCCCATAGAGTTACATGATAATATTCTGCTGCCTACAGCAACCACTAGGGGGAGCTCACTGCATACATATATATACAGCTTCCATAGAGTTACATGATAATATTCTGCTGCCTGCAGTCACCACTAGGGGGAGCTCACAAAATACATATATAAAAAGCTCCCGTAGTTACACAATGACATTCTGCAGCCACCACTAGGGGGAGCTCACTACATACAGATATATACAGCTCCCATAGAGTTACATGATAACATTCTGCTGCCTGCAGTCACCACTAGGGGGAGCTCACTACATACAGATATATACAGCTCCCATAGAGTTACATGATAACATTCTGCTGCCTGCAGACACCACTAGGGGGAGCTCACTGCATACAGATATATATACAGCTCCCACAGTTACACTATGACATTCTGCAGCCACCACTAGAGGGAGCTCACTACATACAGATATATACAGCTCCCATAGAGTTACATGATAACATTCTGCTGCCTGCAGCCACCAATAGAGGGAGCTCAATTCAATAATACAACCATGTAGTTAGTTCCCCCTAGTGGTGACAGCAGACAGTTAGAATTTACAGATTTAATTTGCGGTCTGTGCGGGTGGTTTGGAGCTTTGTATCTGAAACATAGAGCTCGGGTTCACTTAAAGTCACATGATACAACTGTACAATTTGAGCTACACAGCGACCCCGGTGTGTATCATTGTCACTGATAGCTGAAGTCAAAATACGCAGCACAATTTAACCCCCTTTGCCTTGTCCACTGAATCTGTTCTGTTATGTGATACCATTTGTTCCTATAGCACCAGTCTCCGCGCCCATCAGACTGTAGCCCCGGTCGGAGGCATAGACTGATGGTTATATCGGTGCGATGTATATTATATCGGCTGTGGCTCTTGCACCAGGTGTTTTTTTTTTAGTCTGATATTCCTGACCCTGAAGCATGAAGAATGTTACCGGCTGTCACTTCACCGTATCCGTTTATATTATATTTCTTACATTTGGGTCCTTTTAATATAAATGTTTCTGCAGCAGCGTCACGGTAAAGCCGGCTCTGCGACCGCGGCCGGCATAAAAGCATTGGTCTCAGATTGCCAGAGCCGCACTGAGCTTAAATGATCTATTCAAGCTCATTTATAAGAATGTGCCAAGCAAGGGAGGTGGCACTAATGGCTTAAACCCATCGATTCGCCCTGTGGTGCCTTTATCCCTGAGAGACGTTTGGCTTTTCCTCCCTCGCCCCCCGTCCCCCTCCGTTTTTCTCACCTCTCTGCAATCTATCACTGACTGCAACAACGTAGCACTGAGTGCAATGCTGAAAAAGCAATCCATTGCCTTCAATCAATTTGTGATTGAAATGTGACATTTGGATAGAAGTTTTGCAAAAAAAAAAAAATCTATGGCGGTCTGATGTTCTCTGTGAAAAAGGCTTTAACTTCTGAGAAAATACAAACTCAGCTCGAGGGATGTTTTAGAGAATTATACCGTGCGATTAACCCTTCATCCTACGAAAATCACTTGCAAAGGGTAGCAAAAAAGAAAACCACATAGGTTTGAAAGCTGTTTAATGCAGCTCTAGATGTGAATGGTGTATAAGAAACGATCAGCAAAGTCATTGAACATGTTGGTTTAAATTGTAAAATCTTCATAAAGTGTACTCTAGTCACATCCAGAGCTGCATTCACGTTGAGGGTATGTTCACACGGCCAAATTACGGACAAAATTAGGGCGTTTTACGCCTGGAATTACGTCCGAAATTACGCCTTGAAAGCGTTGACAAACATCTGCCCATTGAAAGTAATGGGCTGACGTTTGTCTGTTCACACGAAGCGTATATTTACGCGTCGCTGTCAAAAGACGGCGCGTAAATAGACGCCCGCGCCAAAGAAGTGTCCTGTCACTTCTTCATACGTAAATAGAGCCGTTTTCCATGGAAAACCAGCTCCAGTTACGTCCGTAATAAACGCGGCGTTCAAGCGCCTGCACATGCCGTTACGGCTGAAATGACGGGGCTGTTTTCTCCTGGAAACAGCCCCGTAATTTCGGCCGTTACGGACGCTGCCGTGTGAACATACCCTTATTATTCTGTCTTCTTTGATGTTAGGCTTTTTAGCGGTGGGTTATCACGTCCTACCATTCATGTCACATTACCACAGTACTGCATTGTCCATGGAATCTTTATATAGGAGCAGTATTATAGTAGTTATATTCTTGTATATAGGGGCAGTATTATAGTAGTTATATTCTTGTATATAGGGGGCAGTATTATAGTAGTTATATTCTTGTATATAGGGGCAGTATTATAGTAGTTATATTCTTGTATATAGGGGGCAGTATTATAGTAGTTATATTCTTGTATATAGGGGGCAGTATTATAGTAGTTATATTCTTGTATATAGGTGGCAGTATTATAGTAGTTATATTCTTGTATATAGGAGCAGTATTATAGTAGTTATATTCTTGTATATAGGAGCAGTATTATAGTAGTTATATTCTTGTATATAGGGGCAGTATTATAGTAGTTATATTCTTGTATATAGGGGGCAGTATTATAGTAGTTATATTCTTGTATATAGGAGCAGTATTATAGTAGTTATATTCTTGTATATAGGAGCAGTGTTATAGTAGTTATATTCTTGTATATAGGGGGCAGTATTATAGTAGTTATATTCTTGTATATAGGAGTATTATAGTAGTTATATTCTTGTATATAGGGGCAGTATTATAGTAGTTATATTCTTATATATAGGGAGCAGTATTATAGTAGTTATATTCTTGTATATAGGGGGCAGTGTTATAGTAGTTATATTCTTGTATATAGGGGGCAGTATTATAGTAGTTATATTCTTGTATATAGGGGGCAGTATTATAGTAGTTCTATTCTTGTATATAGGGGGCAGTATTATAGTAGTTATATTCTTGTATATAGGGGGCAGTATTATAGTAGTTATATTCTTGTATATAGGGGCAGTATTATAGTAGTTATATTCTTGTATATAGGAGCAGTATTATAGTAGTTATATTCTTGTATATAGGAGCAGTATTATAGTAGTTATATTCTTGTATATAGGGGTAGTATTATAGTAGTTATGTTCTTGTATATAGGGGGCAGTATTATAGTAGTTATATTCTTGTATATAGGGGGCAGTATTATAGTAGTTATAGTCTTGTATATAGGAGTATTATAGTAGTTATATTCTTGTATATAGGGGGCAGTATTATAGTAGTTATATTTTTGTATATAGGAGCAGTATTATAGTAGTTATATTCTTGTATATAGGGGCAGTATTATAGCAGTTATATTCTTGTATATAGGGGGCAGTATTATAGTAGTTATATTCTTGTATATAGGAGCAGTATTATAGTAGTTATATTCTTGTATATAGGGGGCAGTATTATAGTAGTTATATTCTTGTATATAGGGAGCAGTATTATAGTAGTTATAGTCTTGTATATTGGGGCAGTATTATAGTAGTTATATTCTTGTATATAGGGGGCAGTATTATAGTAGTTATATTCTTGTATATAGGAGCAGTATTATAGCAGTTATATTCTTGTATATAGGAGCAGTATTATAGCAGTTATATTCTTGTATATAGGGGCAGTATTATAGTAGTTATATTCTTGTATATAGGGGGCAGTATTATAGTAGTTATATTCTTGTATATAGGGGCAGTATTATAGTAGTTATATTCTTGTATATAGGAGTATTATAGTAGTTATATTCTTGTATATAGGGGGCAGTTTTATAGTAGTTATATTTTTGTATATAGGAGCAGTATTATAGTAGCTATATTCTTGTATATAGGGGCAGTATTATAGCAGTTATATTCTTCTATATAGGGGGCAGTATTATAGTAGTTATATTCTTGTATATAGGGGCAGTATTATAGTAGTTATATTCTTGTATATAGGAGCAGTATTATAGTAGTTATATTCTTGTATATAGGGGGCAGTATTATAGTAGTTATATTCTTGTATATAGGGGCAGTATTATAGTAGTTATATACTTGTATATAGGGGGCTGTATTATAGTAGTTATATTCTTGTATATAGGAGCAGTATTATAGTAGTTATATTCTTGTATATAGGGGGCAGTATTATAGTAGTTATATTCTTGTATATAGGGGCAGTATTATAGTAGTTATATTCTTGTATATAGGGGGCAGTATTATAGCAGTTATATTCTTGTATATAGGGGCAGTTTTATAGTAGTTATATTCTTGTATATAGGGGGCAGTATAAGGGCATGTTCACACGTGGCGGATTTCCTCCGCAACTGTCCGCATCAATGCCGCACAGAATCTGCGTTGCAGATTCTGCTGCGGATCTGCACAAAATGTGCAGTAAATTGATGCGGACTAGCTGCTGCGGACTGCGGTAAAAGTAATTCCCTTCTCCCTATCAGTGCAGGATAGAGAGAAGGGACAGCACTTTCCCTTGTGAAAGTCAAAGAAATTCATACTTACCGGCCGTTGTCTTGGTGACGCGTCCCTCCTTCGGCATCCAGCCCGACCTCCCTGGATGACGCGGCAGTCCATGTGACCGCTGCAGCCTGTTATTGGCCTGTGATTGGCTGCAGCCGTCACTTAGACTGAAACGTCATCCTGGGAGGCCGGACTGGAGACAGAAGCAGGGAGTTCTCGGTAAGTATGAACTTCTATTTTTTTTGACAGGTTGCTGTATATTGGGATCGGTAGTCACTGTCCCGGGTGCAGAAACAGTTACTGCCGATCGCTTAACTCTTTCAGCACCCTGGACAGTGACTATTTACTGACGTCTCCTAGCAACGCTCCCGTCATTACGGGAGCCCCATTGACTTCCTCAGTCTGGCTGTAGACCTAGAAATACATAGGTCCAGCCAGAATGAAGAAATGTCAAGTTAAAAAAGCAAAACGGATCCGCAGCACACATAACATGTGCATGACAGCTGCGGACTTCATTGCGGAAATTAGAATCTCCATTGAAGTCAATGGAGAAATTCCGCCATGAGTCCGCAACCAGTCCGCCACTGCTCCGCAACAGACAGAGCATGCTGCGGACACCAAATTCCGCTCCGCAGCCTATGCTCCGCAGCGGAATTTTACGTATCGTCTAAACGAACACTGCTAAATTAAAGTGGAAGTCAATGGAGAAACGGCTCCGCTGCGGATTAACGCTGCGGAGTGTCCGCAGCGGAATTTAAGTGAAATTCCACCACGTGTGAACCCAGCCTTATAGTAGTTATATTCTTGTATATAGGGGGCAGTATTATAGTAGTTATATTCTTGTATATAGGAGTATTATAGTAGTAATATTCTTGTATATAGGGGCAGTATTATAGTAGTTATATTCTTGTATATAGGGGGCAGTATTATAGTAGTTATATTCTTGCATATAGGGGGCAGTATTATAGTAGTTATATTCTTGTATATAGGGAGCAGTATTATAGTAGTTATATTCTTGTATATAGGAGCAGTATTATAGTAGTTATATTCTTGTATATAGGAGCAGTATTATAGTAGTTATATTCTTGTATATAGGGGCAGTATTATAGCAGTTATATTCTTGTATATAGGGGCAGTATTATAGCAGTTATATTCTTGTATATAGGGGGCAGTATTATAGTAGTTATATTCTTGTATATAGGAGCAGTATTATAGTAGTTATATTCTTGTATATAGGGGGCAGTGTTATAGTAGTTATATTCTTGTATATAGGGGGCAGTATTATAGTAGTTATATTCTTGTATATAGGGGGCAGTATTATAGTAGTTCTATTCTTGTATATAGGGGGCAGTATTATAGTAGTTATATTCTTGTATATAGGGGGCAGTATTATAGTAGTTATATTCTTGTATATAGGGGCAGTATTATAGTAGTTATATTCTTGTATATAGGAGCAGTATTATAGTAGTTATATTCTTGTATATAGGAGCAGTATTATAGTAGTTATATTCTTGTATATAGGGGTAGTATTATAGTAGTTATGTTCTTGTATATAGGGGGCAGTATTATAGTAGTTATATTCTTGTATATAGGGGGCAGTATTATAGTAGTTATAGTCTTGTATATAGGAGTATTATAGTAGTTATATTCTTGTATATAGGGGGCAGTATTATAGTAGTTATATTTTTGTATATAGGAGCAGTATTATAGTAGTTATATTCTTGTATATAGGGGCAGTATTATAGCAGTTATATTCTTGTATATAGGGGGCAGTATTATAGTAGTTATATTCTTGTATATAGGAGCAGTATTATAGTAGTTATATTCTTGTATATAGGGGGCAGTATTATAGTAGTTATATTCTTGTATATAGGGAGCAGTATTATAGTAGTTATAGTCTTGTATATTGGGGCAGTATTATAGTAGTTATATTCTTGTATATAGGGGGCAGTATTATAGTAGTTATATTCTTGTATATAGGAGCAGTATTATAGCAGTTATATTCTTGTATATAGGAGCAGTATTATAGCAGTTATATTCTTGTATATAGGGGCAGTATTATAGTAGTTATATTCTTGTATATAGGGGGCAGTATTATAGTAGTTATATTCTTGTATATAGGGGCAGTATTATAGTAGTTATATTCTTGTATATAGGAGTATTATAGTAGTTATATTCTTGTATATAGGGGGCAGTTTTATAGTAGTTATATTTTTGTATATAGGAGCAGTATTATAGTAGCTATATTCTTGTATATAGGGGCAGTATTATAGCAGTTATATTCTTCTATATAGGGGGCAGTATTATAGTAGTTATATTCTTGTATATAGGGGCAGTATTATAGTAGTTATATTCTTGTATATAGGAGCAGTATTATAGTAGTTATATTCTTGTATATAGGGGGCAGTATTATAGTAGTTATATTCTTGTATATAGGGGCAGTATTATAGTAGTTATATACTTGTATATAGGGGGCTGTATTATAGTAGTTATATTCTTGTATATAGGAGCAGTATTATAGTAGTTATATTCTTGTATATAGGGGGCAGTATTATAGTAGTTATATTCTTGTATATAGGGGCAGTATTATAGTAGTTATATTCTTGTATATAGGGGGCAGTATTATAGCAGTTATATTCTTGTATATAGGGGCAGTTTTATAGTAGTTATATTCTTGTATATAGGGGGCAGTATAAGGGCATGTTCACACGTGGCGGATTTCCTCCGCAACTGTCCGCATCAATGCCGCACAGAATCTGCGTTGCAGATTCTGCTGCGGATCTGCACAAAATGTGCAGTAAATTGATGCGGACTAGCTGCTGCGGACTGCGGTAAAAGTAATTCCCTTCTCCCTATCAGTGCAGGATAGAGAGAAGGGACAGCACTTTCCCTTGTGAAAGTCAAAGAAATTCATACTTACCGGCCGTTGTCTTGGTGACGCGTCCCTCCTTCGGCATCCAGCCCGACCTCCCTGGATGACGCGGCAGTCCATGTGACCGCTGCAGCCTGTTATTGGCCTGTGATTGGCTGCAGCCGTCACTTA
Source organism: Rhinoderma darwinii (assembly GCF_050947455.1). NCBI lineage: Eukaryota > Metazoa > Chordata > Amphibia > Anura > Rhinodermatidae > Rhinoderma > Rhinoderma darwinii. Next base: position 3,393,919 of record NC_134696.1, read on the forward strand.
GACTGAAACGTCATCCTGGGAGGCCGGACTGGAGACAGAAGCAGGGAGTTCTCGGTAAGTATGAACTTCTATTTTTTTTGACAGGTTGCTGTATATTGGGATCGGTAGTCACTGTCCCGGGTGCAGAAACAGTTACTGCCGATCGCTTAACTCTTTCAGCACCCTGGACAGTGACTATTTACTGACGTCTCCTAGCAACGCTCCCGTCATTACGGGAGCCCCATTGACTTCCTCAGTCTGGCTGTAGACCTAGAAATACATAGGTCCAGCCAGAATGAAGAAATGTCAAGTTAAAAAAGCAAAACGGATCCGCAGCACACATAACATGTGCATGACAGCTGCGGACTTCATTGCGGAAATTAGAATCTCCATTGAAGTCAATGGAGAAATTCCGCCATGAGTCCGCAACCAGTCCGCCACTGCTCCGCAACAGACAGAGCATGCTGCGGACACCAAATTCCGCTCCGCAGCCTATGCTCCGCAGCGGAATTTTACGTATCGTCTAAACGAACACTGCTAAATTAAAGTGGAAGTCAATGGAGAAACGGCTCCGCTGCGGATTAACGCTGCGGAGTGTCCGCAGCGGAATTTAAGTGAAATTCCACCACGTGTGAACCCAGCCTTATAGTAGTTATATTCTTGTATATAGGGGGCAGTATTATAGTAGTTATATTCTTGTATATAGGAGTATTATAGTAGTAATATTCTTGTATATAGGGGCAGTATTATAGTAGTTATATTCTTGTATATAGGGGGCAGTATTATAGTAGTTATATTCTTGCATATAGGGGGCAGTATTATAGTAGTTATATTCTTGTATATAGGGAGCAGTATTATAGTAGTTATATTCTTGTATATAGGAGCAGTATTATAGTAGTTATATTCTTGTATATAGGAGCAGTATTATAGTAGTTATATTCTTGTATATAGGGGCAGTATTATAGCAGTTATATTCTTGTATATAGGGGCAGTATTATAGCAGTTATATTCTTGTATATAGGGGGCAGTATTATAGTAGTTATATTCTTGTATATAGGAGCAGTATTATAGTAGTTATATTCTTGTATATAGGGGGCAGTATTATAGTAGTTATGTTCTTGTACATAGGGGGCAGTATTATAGTAGTTATATTCTTGTATATAGGGGGCAGTATTATAGTAGTTATATTCTTGTATATAGGGGGCAGTATTATAGTAGTTATATTCTTGTATATAGGGGGCAGTATTATAGTAGTTATATTCTTGTATATAGGAGCAGTCTTATAGTAGTTATATTCTTGCATATAGGGGCAGTATTATAGTAGTTATATTCTTGTATATAGGGGGTAGTATTATAGTAGTTATATTCTTGTATATAGGGGCAGTATTATAGTAGTTATATTCTTGTATATAGGGGCAGTATTATAGTAGTTATATTCTTGTATATAGGGAGCAGTGTTATAGTAGTTATATTCTTGTATATAGGGGCAGTATTATTGTAGTTATATTCTTGTGTATAGGAGGCAGTATTATAGTAGTTATATTCTTGTATATAGGGGGCAGTATTATAGTAGTTATATTCTTGTATATAGGAGCAGTATTATAGTAGTTATATTCTTGTATATAGGAGCAGTATTATAGTAGTTATATTGTTGTATATAGGAGCAGTGTTATAGTAGTTATATTCTTGTATATAGGGGCAGTATTATTGTAGTTATATTCTTGTATATAGGAGGCAGTATTATAGTAGTTATATTCTTGTATATAGGGGGCAGTATTATAGTAGTTATATTCTTGTATATAGGAGCAGTATTATAGTAGTTATATTCTTGTATATAGGAGCAGTATTATAGTAGTTATATTCTTGTTTATAGGAGCAGTATTATAGTAGTTATATTCTTATATATAGGGGCAGTATTATAGTAGTTATATTCTTGTATATAGGGACAGTATTATAGTAGTTATATTCTTGTATATAGGGAGCAGTGTTATAGTAGTTATATTCTTGTATATAGGGGCAGTATTATTGTAGTTATATTCTTGTATATAGGAGGCAGTATTATAGTAGTTATATTCTTGTATATAGGGGGCAGTATTATAGTAGTTATATTCTTGTATATAGGAGCAGTATTATAGTAGTTATATTCTTGTTTATAGGAGCAGTATTATAGTAGTTATATTCTTGTACATAGGGGGCAGTATTATAGTAGTTATATTCTTGTATATAGAGAGCAGTATTATAGTAGTTATATTCTTGTATATAGGAGCAGTATTATAGTAGTTATATTCTTGTATATAGAGGGCAGTATTATAGTAGTTATATTCTTGTATATAGGGGGCAGTATTATAATAGTTATATTCTTGTATATAGGGGCAGTATTATAGTAGTTATATTCTTGTATATAGGGGGCAGTATTATAGTAGTTATATTCTTGTATATAGGGGGCCGTATTATAGTAGTTATATTCTTGTATATAGGAGCAGTATTATGGTAGTTATATTCTTGTATATAGGGGCAGTATTATAGTAGTTATATTCTTGTATATAGGAGCAGTATTATAGTAGTTATATTATTGTATATAGGGGGCAGTATTATAGTAGTTATATTCTTGTATATAGAAGCAGTATTATAGTAGTTATATTCTTGTATATAGGGGGCAGTATTATAGTAGTTATATTCTTGTATATAGGAGCAGTATTATAGTAGCTATATTCTTGTATATAGGGGGCAGTATTACAGTAGTTATATTCTTGTATATAGGGGGCAGTATTATAGTAGTTATATTCTTGTATATAGGGGGCAGTATTACAGTAGTTATATTCTTGTATATAGGGGGCAGTATTATAGTAGTTATATTCTTGTATATAGGGGCAGTATTATAGTAGTTATATTCTTGTATATAGGGGCAGTATTATAGTAGTTATATTCTTGTATATAGGGGTCAGTATTATAGTAGTTATATTCTTGTATATAGGAGCAGTATTATAGTAGTTATATTCTTGTATATAGAGGCAGTATTATTGTAGTTATATTCTTGTATATAGGGGCACTATTATAGTAGTTATATTCTTGTATATAGGGGGCAGTATTATAGTAGTTATATTCTTGTATACAGGAGCAGTATTATAGTAGTTATATTCTTGTATATAGGGGCAGTATTATAGTAGTTATATTCTTGTTTATAGGAGCAGTATTATAGTAGTTATATTCTTGTATATAGAAGCAGTATTATAGTAGTTATATTCTTGTATATAGGGGGCAGTATTATAGTAGTTATATTCTTGTATATAGGGGGCAATATTATAGTAGTTATATTCTTGTATATAGGGGGCAGTATTATAGTAGTTATATTCTTGTATATAGGAGCAGTATTATAGTAGTTATATTCTTGTATATAGGGGGCAATATTATAGTAGTTATATTCTTGTATATAGGGGGCAGTAGTATAGTAGTAATAGAATTGTGCATTTATAGTAATAATATTCTCTTCAGTTTATTAGGACAACAGCTGAGAGAATTGTTCTTCTATCTCCGCAGCCCATACACTGCATAATGCTCATCAGCAGCAGGGGGCGACACTGAGTACAGGAGAATGCTTTTCCAATGTCTAAGAGAATTTGAAATCTGTGCTCTGTTCTGAGACATAATGGGAGAGACTATCAGAATAAAAAGAAATGTAGTAAAACTGCGCTATAGAAATGTATTTTTCATGTAGAATTATTGTATCATTTCTGTTAATATTAACTGTAACATGGCTTTCATACTGCCCCTGGTGTTTGCTCTTGGTAGCACAAGAATGTCTTTATTATAAGATTTGGAGACATGTGGTGAGTCCTTTGGGCTGGTCCTGGCAGTGATTCTCAGTGTTTAGCGAGCATCATGCAAACAGTTTTGGAGTCTTTTGGCTTCCGACCACTAAAAGACTGGAGGGAGCTGTGAAGCACAAAGATGTCAAACTGCTCATTACCCACCTGTCTGTGTTCTCAGCGAGCTGTGCGGACAGAGCTCTGTGCTTTTAACCCACTCATTGACACTCAGGAGCTCAGCCCTAACGGATGGGAGAACGCCAATAAAGTGTAATATCCCATAGGAGCCACTAAGTTATTTGCTTTTTATGTAGACAGCTTAGTTAGGGCCACCCGGAAAGAATAGTGACAGAAAGTGACACCACTGCCAGTTTGTTTTAGCGATCGGTAGAAGTCACAGTGGCCCGGACCCCTCTGATCAGGCATTGATGGCATATACTGGCTATGCCTGAACCTGGGAGATTAGGATGAACAGACTTGTAGTTTCCAGAGAGCAATATATATAAATGATCTAACCCCTGTGATTCTCGTCATTAGACTGCGCTATATGAGACCTCCTAGAATAATGCTTTAATACTCCTTGCTGCGGATTTTCTGTCCGGATTTGCGGGAGGAAAATCTGTATCGTATCAAAGTAGCAGCAAAGTGGATGACATTTTGAAAATCGTATTCACACGCTGCGGAGAACTTTAGTGCAGTATCTGACGTGCAGGTGCAAATCGTTTTTTTAATCCGCAGCATTTAATATATGCTGCGGAGAGATTTCGTATTTGTCGCAGATTTTCCTTATTGAGTTCAATGTGGAAGTGAAAATCTGCAACAAAATCAAATGTTGCAATTTTTGCTGCAGAACAGTTTCTTATTCGCAGCAAAAATCGCAATTAAAAAACAAAACAAAACATCAAAGCCCAGTTTCCACTTTAAAATCCACAAAAGACTCTACTCGCCTCCCCTCGCACTCCCACAGCGACACGTCTCTGCGCTTTCGTCTGGTTTCTGTGCACAAGACTTTTTGGGATGTTATTTTGTGATATGTGACCACGGCAGCGAATCACAGGCTGCACCATCGCATGAGACGAGACGTCATTCGTGGAGGCCGGCTGCACAGAGACGAGCTGGGGAAGCAGCGACTCATTGCCACAGGAGCGCCAAAAAAGGTGAGTATGGTCTTATTCTAAATTTTATTTTATCCCCTCTGCTCGCAAATTCAGCTAAAAATCTGGGCAAATTAGATGTGATTTGGATTTTCGGCCAGAATTCCCTGCGGAATATGGAACGGTTTTGAAATTTCTACAGCAAATCCGCCCCATGTGCTAAGGCTGAATGCACACGTTGCGTATTTTGCTGCGGAAGATACGCAGGAAACGTCATTTTTTTCCGGTGCCGTTTTTACGCTTTACGGTGTAAATCGCAGTGTTTTCATTCTGCGGGTTTTGCTACGTATTTCTGCAGAATTAGGAAGATAGAATTCACAAGCGGAACCGCAGGATAAATTGACATGCCGCGGTTTTGAAAATACGCACCGCGGATCAATTTACGCCCCGATAACTACTGCTGCGTTTGCAGGCTGCCTATGCCGGTACTGTATTACTTTGCGGTTTTGCCGCACGCAAATACTTGCGGCAAAAACTGACATAATACGCATGGTGTGCATTCAGACTGAAGGTGCGCACACACATTAAACAAAATTCGCCCGATCCCGATGATTTTGGTGGAATCGGCTAAAGATCTTATTTGTATAGGGGTCTCCTGACTCTCCCTCGATGGCACATATTGGGGGAAGTGGTTTATTCCCTTCATCCCAATGATATGAACATGCATAGGCCGAGCTTGTATATGGCGGAGTCGGGAAGAATAACTCAGCTGAATGAGCGTTCATAAGACAAGTATTTTATGTCGATCGCCTCCTAAAGTTCTGCTCTATTGCACCTGAATAATCTTGACAGATAATTTCTTCTTATAAACATCCACATGAGAATTAATAATGACCCTGATTAGACGTCTTATTCACGGACTACAGCGAAGATGGAATATTATACGCAGCTGATCCCCCTTATTGATCAGATTCTCCATCTTGTTAAGATGCGAACTACACTCGAGCCGCGGAGAAGACGACAATCACTTATAACTAGTGACAGTCCAGTCTTCTGCTTTACTGATCTGGTATTGATCCAAAGAGCCGTTATCAGCCATTAGAGTCCAGCCTGTTGGCGCTGTCAGATCTACTATATCACAAGAAGGTTTTTAGAAGTCGCCGGTGCTGGGATGGGAGATATATCTGGTCTTTGAGACGTAAGAAGTCTTCCAGTTCTTTGTATATAGAACTTGCTCAATCTGTAGCGAAAAGTTCTGCAATAGACTTTTTGGGGGAAATTTATGAATCGACAATAATATGCAACTTTTTGGAATTTTGCAATAAGTTGCAAATATGGCGGGCACAATAATGGGGCAGGGTTTAGTGGGGCCTCCCGCAGACCAACAGATTTGCCATCATTTGAAGGCTTATGAGGGTTCTGTGTCATGTAAATGAGCTGGATATAAGGCCGCACTCTATACGGCTACATATCTGTGAATTTTTCCCCCTGCTGCCATATGTTACGCGGGAACGTTTCGGTTCGCCTGCATTTGCAGAACAAGGGACGGAAGATCAAGAGCGCTTCTGTGATTTAGGCATCTACACCACAAAGGCCAACTGCTCGACTTTCCAAACAAATCTGCCCACAACGATGTTGAATGACCATATATACAGATCAAGAGCGTCTCCCTCACGACTGATGTTCAGAATCAAACGCTGCGTTAACTTATTGTGTTCTCTGCTAGAACGGAGTCTGCATTTCCCTAATGAGACGCGTATAATCTTTGCATCCTCGTGAAATGATCTTACGTGGGACATTGAAAAGCTCATGTGCCGACTGCAACAGAACATCTGTTAATGCATTCGTGGACGCAGTGATAGGTTCTCCAGGTAAATCTGTCCAGTGATGGTATTTACGGAGATTTCTGATTATAAAGGGTTCATGCCCATCCTGCTCTGAAATAGTTTACAAATACTCCGGAATATAAGGTTACTCTATATTGCCACCTGTTGGTTGTAACTGCAATTGCAGGGAGTTCATTTTCCAAGTATTATTGGGACCGCCAATGCTCAGAAATTCAGAACTGTTGGACATGTGCGTCTCGGCTAATCAGCGGCTCCAGGTTGATGTTGAAGTCTCCAGGGGTAAGAACACACGGGGCGGCAGCCGAAGCGTCCGAACCCACGCCCCCATGCGGTGGCGAATGGCCCTTTGAATAACCGCGAACTCGTGTGGCCATTTGACACCGCATGGGGATGTGGTTCCGGTCGTGCCGACAGCCGCCCCGTGTGTTCTTGTTCTAAGTTCATCCTCCTGCGCTACTTAATTTATTATAATTCCTTTGATGACGAGATTGTAACAGAAAGAAATTGCTGCGATTTTATGTTACGGCTTTATTGCCGCACATTTAAGGACATGGCGTTTACTTATTCTGCCAGTCGGTGATGGCTTTGGTTCCACATATACGTCTGCGATGCGTAAAAAAAAAAATCGTGATTAGTAATTGTGCAATTCCTGCCCGTTCCAGCAACGTTCCCGCCAGCGCAGGGATAGCGATCACTTCTGCATAGAAACAAACCAGCAATGCAAAACTCTGCCATTTTATGGGAGCGAGACCGGCACGTTCCATTTTATGGAGTCACATCAATTTTTACCATGTGATGGATTATGGAGAAAGGTTAATTGTGGAACAGATCTGAATATCTGCAACAACAAAAAATTCTAATTAGTCATTGTTAAGTTTCAATCGCGCTGAGCTGCAAACTGCATACGGCGAACAATTCTGAAGACGATGACAATTATTAGACTGATGATGAACATACAAAATGAGATGACTTTTTAAAGTTTCCCCTCCCCCGCCACATACATTGTAAGACTTTCTCAATTACTCATTTCTCTCTTATGTATAAGTTACTACTCATTAGAAGTTGCAGTAAATGACCGAGTACTACACGTGTTCTTAATATTGTAATATACAAAAATCCTCTCCTCCTGTCGCACTCTTGGTCTGTTACCAAATCCATAACTGCACCAGTGAGATTAAATGGTGCTGGCCGGTACCTCCCGGATAGACCTGATGCCCAGTTTAAGGCCAGGGATTAAAAAGGACTGCTATTCATTTGGAAGACGGGGTTATGAGCATAAAGACCTCGGTACATGATCTGCTATAAGTATATAGTTCTATGGTTATAATATGTATCATTATATTTTATTAGTAGAAAGTAACAAATGCTACAAATCCCTTGTTTACTAAATATCCATTTATTATATTTTGTATCTTATTGAACATTTATTAAAAAAAAAGAAAATAAGCAAAGTTGTAACTTCTTTTGATCTCGATAGTTTTATCTTCCATTACTAGTATTCAGGCCATTCCTCCGGCCGGGAGACGTCTCGTCTTCAGGATACATTACCCAATTGCGGCATCCCCAACCTCCAGCAACGTTCTCCAGGTTTTCAGAGACGAGCCCTGGACATCTGCCAGGCGTAGCTAGAAGAGGAATGAAATCGCAATCAGTGATTGATGTGCCTGGCAAGAGATTTTATGGGTTTGGGCCGCAGTAAGCACCTTGCACTCATTGTCAATTTACAACTAAAAATAGTCTGTGGTTAGAGAAGACATAAAATCTGCCACTGTTTACGGTGCAGGGTGCCCGCGGGAGGATGTGGATGGGCGGGAAGCCTGGGCACCGTTTTCTCACATCATTGCCAGTTCTAAAAAGCCGTGTTTCCCGCTTGCGCTGTAGTCCAGAGCCAAAGGCACTTAAGAGATGCCAGGTCGTAGCCGAGAGGTCGTGTTACCACAGGCTGGATCTAAGGAGGGGCCATTCAGACTCCAGCTCCAATGGACGTTACCCATTCGGAACATAGATCCATAAATTCCATATTATAAATGTTTCATATTTCATTTATATTTAATATACTTTTGTTTTCGTAGGGTTTTTATTCTAACAGCAGGGGGCACCGTGACACCAGAGCACAGAGAGATCTTCAAAAAGTTGACCTAATCTTCTAAACTACAATGTGCACCGCTCTGTGGACCCTCATAAATGTTCATGATCGGGAATTGGCATCAATCAGAGCCACGTGGGATTAGAACGTTGTGGCGGCCTGTATAGAGCGACGTTGCTCCGCGTTGACCTTTCATGACCTTCATGGCAGCCATTGTTACTTATGAACTGGTTTTGTATAATATTCTTCCCCGATTACTACATTGCGTGAATGTCACGTAGAGAAGCGCTGCCAGCTTGGGAACACGTAGGGAATCGCTCATCTATTTTTGTAGATAACATTTTCTTCGCTCACATGGTTGTTGTGAATTCATGTGTGAACCCGAGACAGAATTGGGGGAAGGAGAGACGAAGTGGAATGTGATTTATAAAGCGATTCCTTCAGTCTGGTGAATTATTATGTAGCTGAGAATAAGGACAATTATATCTCTCCTCAAGGAGGTGATAATCGCCCAATAGACGGCCACACGTGAGTCATTGCTTGGATGCCCCCAATTCATGTTACAGTTCCTTCAGGGACCAGAAAAAGTCGAGGTTGCAGAATCCTGGGGTCATTCTGTGATCACGTCATTCAGATGTGTTTGTAGAATCTCCTTCCCCCTTCTTACTGCTCATTATTGTGGAATAGGCTTTCCTCCATCACAGCGCTGCACCTATAGGGGATGAAGTTGCCACAGGCAATATCCATTCAGCTGCTCTAATGATGGGATGTGTCCATAGCTTCCTATAGACTTATCCTTTCCATAGAGCAGCCTCACAAGCTGCATGTGAATTGAACATATTGGGAGACTATGGGCAAAAAACGCCAAGAAAATCGGCGTGCAGGCAGAGGAAAACCTGCCTCAAAATTTCAAACGGAATTTTAAAGCAGATTTTCTGCCTGTAAAAAACCCTGCGTGAACCTAGCCTTAGGGTATGTTCACACGCTGTGTTTAAAAAACGGTAGCTGAGCGCCTCCCAACATCTGCCTATTGATTTCAATGGTAAAAACGGCGTTTCGTTCAGACGGGGCATTCTTTTATGCGGCTGTTTGAAAAAACACACCGTAAAAATAAGTGCATGTCACTTCTTGAGCCGTTTTTCATTGTGTCAATAGAAAAACAGCTCCAAAATCGGCTCCAAAGAACGCATCAAAAAAACGTTTGAGGCTTTCCTTTGAAAACAGCTCCGCATTTTACAGCCGTTTTTACCTTCGCGTGTGAACACGGCCTCGTACTTTGTTTATGTTTGTTTGTTTTTTATTTATTGTTAAATATTTAAATTGAAATAAAAAATAACAGAATTAGGCAGAGAATGTTACATATAAAAGTCGCAGCGTGGCCAGAAACCGGAATGTAGAGTAGAAATCGCTGTAATGTTAGGAAGGTGTCCGGTACGAGGGTCCACCACGTCTCCTAAGCCCGGAGAACCCTTTTATACTGGATCTTCCATATTAATCAGCCCTTTACTTTACTCTGGGGATTTGCAGCAATTGAGTTGAAGCTCGTTTATTTCTAGATCTCCCGGGTCGCTGTGACCGCCACGTTCTCCTGACATTTCTTCTTGTAGTGAAGGGTTCGGTTTCCTGTTCCTCGGGGACAATGTGTCTCTTTTGAGAAGGTTATTTTGCATGGTGGTATAAATGTGAGATTGTGGGGTCACCAGGACTTCTGGAGGATGATCAAGAATGGGTGATGGGTTCTTGTTAACACGTTACCCAGCAGATACAGTGTATATATAAGATATCCCCTATTATTGTGTAGTTGTGTATATATAAGACATCCCCTATTATTGTGTAGTTGTGTATATATAAGATATCCCCTATTATTCTGTATTTACCGTTCAAAAGTTTAGGGTCACTTAGAAATTTCCTTATTTTTGAAAGAAAAGCACAGTTTTTTTCAATGAAGATAACAATAAATTAATCAGAAATCCACTCTATACATTGTTAATGTGGTAAATGACTATTCTAGCTGCAAACGTCTGGTTTTTAATGCAATATCTACATAGGTGTAGAGAGGCCCATTTCCAGCAACCATCACTCCAGTGTTCTAATGGTACATTGTGTTTGCTAACTGTGTTAGAAGGCTAATGGATGATTAGAAAACACTTGAAAACCCTTGTGCAATTATGTTAGCACCGCTGTAAACAGTTTTGCTGTTTAGAGCAGCTATAAAACTGACCTTCCTTTGAGCTAGTTGAGAATCTGGAGCATTACATTTGTGGGTTCGATTAAACTCTCAAAATGGCTAGAAAAAGAGAGCTTTCATGTGAAACTCGACAGTCTATTCTTGTTCTTAGAAATGAAGGCTATTCCATGCGAGAAATTGCCAAGAAACTGAAGATTTCCTACAACGGTGTGTACTACTCCCTTCAGAGGACAGCACACACAGGCTCTAACCAGAGTAGAAAGAGAAGTGGGAGGCCCCGCTGCACAACTGAGCAACAAGACAAGTACATTAGAGTCTCTAGTGTGAGAAATAGACGCCTCACAGGTCCTCAATTGGCAGCTTCATTAAATAGTACCCGCAAAACGCCAGTGTCAACGTCTACAGTGAAGAGGCGACTCCGGGATGCTGGCCTTCAGGGCAGAGTGGCAAAGAAAAAGCCATATCTGAGACTGGCCAATAAAAGGAAAAGATTAATATGGGCAAAAGCTCAGACATTGGACAGAGGAAGATTGGAAAAAAGTGTTATGGACAGACGAATGGAAGTTTGAGGTGTTTGGATCACACAGAAGAACATTTGTGAGACGCAGAACAACTGAAAAGATGCTGGAAGAGTGCCGGACGCCATCTGTCAAGCATGGTGGAGGTCATGTGATGGTCTGGGGTAAAGTGGGAGATTTGTACAAGCTAAAAGGGATTTTGAATAAGGAGGGCGATCACTCCGCAACGCCATGCCATACCCTGTGGACAGCGCTTGATTGGAGCCAATTTGATCCTACAACAGGACAATGACCCAAAGCACCTCCAAATGATGCAAGAAGTATTTAGGGAAGAAGCCGGCAGCTGGTATTCTATCTGTAATGGAGTGGCCAGCGCAGTCACCAGATCTCAACCCCATAGAGCTGTTGTGGGAGGAGCTTGACCGTACGGTACGCAAGAAGTGCCCATCAAGCCAATCCAACTTGTGGGAGGGGCTTCTGGAAGCATGGGGGGGGGGAAATGTCTCCCGATGACCTCAGCAAATTAACAGCTCGAATGCCAAAGGTCTGCAATGCTGGAATTGCTGCAAATGGAGCGACCAAAGCAAAGTCTGAAGGAGAAAATTATTATTTCTAACCTTGTCAATGTCTGGACTATATTTTCTAGTCATTTTGCAACTCATTTGATAAATATAAGTGTGAGTTTTCCTGGAAAACACAAAATTGTCTGAGTGACCCCAAACTTTTGAACGGTAGTGTATATATAAGACATCCCTTGTTATTGTGTAGTTGTGTGTATATATGATATCCCCTATTATTGTGTAGTTGTGTGTATATATGATATCCCCTATTATTGTGTAGTTGTGTATATATAAGATATCCCATGTTATTGTATATTTATATATAAGACATCCCCTATTATTGTGTAGTTGTGTATATATAAGATATCCCCTATTATTGTGTAGTTGTGTATATATAAGATATCCCCTATTATTGTGTAGTTGTGTATATATAAGATTTCCACTATTATTGTGTAGTTGTGTATATATAAGATATCCCCTATTATTGTGTAGTTGTGTACATATAAGATATCCCCTATTATTGTGTAGTTGTGTATATATAAGACATCCCCTATTATTGTGTAGTTGTGCATATAAGACATCCCCTATTATTGTGTAGTTGTGTATATATAAGACATCCCCTATTATTGTGTAGTTGTGTATATATGACATCCCCTATTATTGTGTAGTTGTGTATATATAAGATATCCCCTATTATTGTGTAGTTGTGTATATATAAGATATCCCCTATTATTGTGTAGTTGTGTATATATAAGATATCCCCTATTATTGTGTAGTTGTGTATATATAAGATATCCCCTATTATTGTGTAGTTGTGTATATATAAGATATCCCCTATTATTGTGTAGTTGTGTATATATAAGATATCCCCTATTGTTGTGTGTATATATAGGACAGCCCCTATTATTGTGTAGTTGTGTATATATGACATCCCCTATTATTGTGTAGGTGTGTATATATAAGACATCCCCTATTATTGTGTAGTTGTGTATATATAAGATATCCCCTATTATTGTGTAGTTGTGTATATATAAGATATCCCCTATTATTGTGTAGTTGTGTATATATAAGATATCCCCTATTGTTGTGTGTATATATAGGACAGCCCCTATTATTGTGTAGTTGTGTATATATGACATCCCCTATTATTGTGTAGGTGTGTATATATAAGATATCCCATATTATTGTGTAGTTGTGTAGTTGTATAAGATATCCCCTATTATTGTGTAGTTGTGTGTATATAAGACATCCCCTATTATTGTGTAGTTGTGTGTATATAAGATATCCCCTATTATTGTGTATTTATATGTAAGACATCCCCTATTATTGTGTAGTTGTGTGTATATATAAGATATCCCCTATTATTGTGTAGTTGTGTATATATAGGACATCCCCTATTGTTGTGTATATATAAGATATACCCTATTATTGTGTAGTTGTGTATATATAGGACATCCCCTATTATTGTGTAGTTGTGTATATATAACATATCCCCTATTATTGTGTAGTTGTGTATATATAACATATCCCCTATTATTGTGTAGTTGTGTATATATAAGATATCCCCTATTATTGTGTAGTTGTGTATATATAAGATATCCCCTATTATTGTGTAGTTGTGTATATATAAGACATCCCCTATTATTGTGTAGTTGTGTGTATATATAAGATATCCCCTATTATTGTGTAGTTGTGTATATATAGGACATCCCCTATTGTTGTGTATATATAAGATATACCCTATTATTGTGTAGTTGTGTATATATAGGACATCCCCTATTATTGTGTAGTTGTGTATATATAACATATCCCCTATTATTGTGTAGTTGTGTATATATAACATATCCCCTATTATTGTGTAGTTGTGTATATATAAGATATCCCCTATTATTGTGTAGTTGTGTATATATAGGACATCCCCTATTATTGTGTAGTTGTGTATATATAACATATCCCCTATTATTGTGTAGTTGTGTATATATAAGATATCCCCTATTATTGTGTAGTTGTGTATATATAGGACATCCCCTATTATTGTGTAGTTGTGTATATATAAGATATCCCCTATTATTGTGTAGTTGTGTATATATAAGACATCCCCTATTATTGTGTAGTTGTGTATATATAAGATATCCCCTATTATTGTGTAGTTGTGTATATATATGATATCACCTATTATTGTGTAGTTGTGTATATATAGGACATCCCCTATTATTGTGTAGTTGTGTATATATAAGATATCCCCTATTATTGTGTAGTTGTGTATATATATGATATCACCTATTATTGTGTAGTTGTGTGTATATAAGATATCCCCTATTATTGTGTAGTTGTGTATATATATGATATCACCTATTATTGTGTAGTTGTGTATATATAGGACATCCCCTATTGTTGTGTGTATTTATAAGATATCCCCTATTATTGTGTAGTTGTGTATATATAAGATATCCCCTATTATTGTGTAGTTGTGTATATATAGGATATCCCCTATTATTGTGTAGTTGTGTATATATAACATATCCCCTATTATTGTGTATTTGTGCTGCTGTTCTGATTGTTACAGGAGGGTAATATCAGACAAAGAGTCAGGTTATGCCTTGTTCACACGCTGCAGAATTGTTGCAGAAATGTCTGTACCATACATGTGAATGGGGCTGTTTCTGCAGCGGGTGCTTGAATGTTTACAAACCCCATTCACATGTAGGGCGATTTCTGCCACAAATCTGTGGTGGGTGATAATCCCCCGACACCCACATCACTCATACCAAAAAGTAACTGCCCCCTGCACTTAATAACTAGTTGTATCACCTGTAGTGGGAAAACTGCAGCCAAATATTCAGATCTCCGTCTTTCACATCGCGGGGCACCGACATATATGAAATATCGATATATATTGTGCTGCAAAAGCCTAGCCACGAAAACTCCCAGTCTACCGCCACCGTGTCCGGCTCGCTTTTATAACTTCTTCAAGTGAGCGGGGGTCTTTAGTGCGTCCCTTCCCTTCCCCCAATAGAGATCTTTCTGGTATTGAGCATCGAACTAGTCACAAATGGCGACATGACTGTAAATTCATGTCACCATTTGAACATTTTAGTGCACATTTGCAACCATGTTGGTCGCCATCTGGAGCGCTGTAATGTAACTGTTTGCCATAAACTTTTATTTTTCAAGTTAATGGGGTATTCCGGATAGTACAAGTTACCCCCTATCGGTAAGTTGCTGATCGGTGGGAGTCCGACGTTTGAATGAAGTGGCAGGTCTCTCGTGCGCACTGCCGCTCCATTCATTCTCTATGGGAGCGTCGGGATAGCCGATTACAGCTTTCACCTATTTCCTGCGCTCCTATAGAGAATGAATGGAGCACATCAGCGACCTGCCGCTCCGTTCAAATGAGGGTACGGGTCTCGTGATCGGTGGGGGTCCCAGCTGTTGGACACCCACCGATCAGCAAGTTACTCCCTATCCTACTGATCTAAGCGGAGAGAACTTCCAGGGCTCTCAGTGAGGTGTAAATGCCGCGATACATTTATAAATACTTCCTAGTATTGCGCCATTTTTATCAGGTGAATCAATACTTGAATTCCCGTGTGTTTTGATGCTGTTCATGCCGTACGTGGAATATTGTCACATCATAGGAATCCTTTCATCTCCTTGTGATGATAGAATTGTTGACCATTGCTTCCTCCGGGTTAATCAATAATTGTGTGATTGTACAAGAGGCGTCCTGCATCACACAAGACAATTTCTGCCTCTCATTGTCCATCGCGTCTTCGTCCCGGAGATGCCTCAATCAAGAGGAACCCTAGAGTAAGGGTCTGGAGTCAAACACTCGAGGCGGACGTAACGCCAGAACGCACCGCCCCCCCCCCCACCGCAATCATCTCTCCCAAAGAAACAATCAATCCGCCAGTAACACTTCCACAGCAAACATATTATTAAGTTGTACTCGGCGCTATTGTTCATTTGAGGGCTCGCAATTTAAATAAAACCGAGATTATTATTATCATTTTTTTATGAACTTGGGGGAGAGATTTTTCTGTTCTGAGCGATGTACATAATAACATTCGGTTTTTATGCAAAAAAAAAATAAAAAAAGCGTCTCAAGTTCTGTTCATTATTAATTCATTAGTAGATTGTAGTCATTGAATCCGGTTGCTGAGCAGTGTACAGAGCGGGGTCTTATCTTATAGGGAAAGCTTCAACATGGGACGTATGACCACATCTGCAGCGTCTGACTATAACCTCCATAGAGCGAGGACATGATGCACACAGTCACGTAGCCATTGGGGTGGTGTGGAGGTTGTAGTTCGCCCCAGTGCCCGGGGGAGGGGTGACCTATGTGCCACATAAGGACAGTAGTGCCATAATGCGGGTAGTACAGAAAATTAACAGTTTCAAGATAATTGCGCAGTGATGTCATAACTCTAGACAGATCCTACTATACAAATAACGACGTCACTTTTATCCTGTATATAGATCCTACACAGTGTGAAGTCATTGGATGTCACAGCTGTTGACGGATCTAGTTAAGAATTTGCAGCAGGGCTCCTCTGGGTGGAGAGAACCTTGATCTGTGCACATTGTCTCTAAATAATATCAATATTTCATGAAGAGTAACACTGTGCTGCAACAATGTATATTATGGAGAGCGGACCTCCCTTAGAATGGCCTCCAGGTTGTTTTGGAGCGCCATGTCTCTCCTAGTTGGGTTGGTCTTTCCCTTAGGCCGAATTCAGACAAACGCGGGGAAACTCGGACGTGAAAAACTGCAGTTTTTCACGTCCGAGTTGCCCCCGTTTTCACGGATCCCCACAGACGTGAGTCTATCGAGGGATCCGTGAAACGGAACAAGGCAGGACATGTTCTATTTTTCAACGGACCGTACACACGGTCTGTTGAAACAGCGCCCATGTGAACGGCCCCATTGATATACAAGCGCCCGTGGGAAGGCCGTTGTTTTAATGGCCGTCACACAGACGTATATCACGGTCCTCTGAATTCGGCCTTACTCCTACATAGGATGAGAAGGGGCAGGTAAAGTAAGTGCAAGGTTCTCCTGTATGGGGGGGTGTAATGGGTTCTCTGGTGGCCCTCCTTTTGGGTTTTGATTAGGGGCCCCATTTCTTAAGCCCCTGTGTATTATCATTAGCTATGCCATGTCTATTCTGTAAGATAAGGGGTCGATGCCAATTGCTTCACTGGAAAAGTTCTTATGATGTTCAATGCAGTTGAGGCCATAACCCACTTGTCTTTGGGCCACATTCTCACCTGTAATTACACGACTTTCTATTTGCAAATCACAAATCGCCCATGGGACCAATATGTTTTCTATGACGTTAATAATGATCTTTGTGTCTTCCGTTTGCAGGTCAGTCCTCCTTCACCCAACAACCGCAGGATCAAGTGGTCGTGGCTGGGCGGCCGGTGAGCCTACCGTGTGCCATCCCCGGGTATCATGGTGTCGTACTCTGGATCAAAGATGGACTGGCGCTCGGTGTTGGAAGAGATCTTTCTGGTATGTAACATCCACAACTTCTAATGCAGCTTCATTGTTATGGGATACGTCATTTTTGCTATTTGATAGATCTTTTTATACTCCTAGATTATTTTCTCTTACTGCTAGATTGTTTCAATGTATCACAGTCATGGAATAAAATAATCCTACATGCTCGATCCTCCTCTACCTTTCCCATCTTCCAACGTCAGGCGGCCCCTATAATCGTTTGTTTGAAACTTTACCCTGGAGTCTTGTTCCGGAGATTCCCAACTATTCCTGAACGGCATTATCATAAAAGGTCCGGGACTCTGCATAGTAAATACTCTGTGGACTTACCAGCAGTTGATGTATTTCCTATGAAGACTCCCAGGCAGTTCATGATAACTGCGTTGAGGAGCGATGACCCGGCTCAAGAGTATGCCGCAGTCTAGAAGAAGTTTGCGGGGGACTCCAGATCGGTGGCTCCAGGGTAAGTGTTACTTTGGGATATTTAAGAGGCTCTGTCACCACATTATAAGTGCGAGATCACGCCATGCTGTGTGAGTAAATCCCACAGAAACGTTACCAAAGTGTTGGGAGTGTGAAAAGACATCGCGTCCTGGCTGGAGGTGATGTCTATTCACTCTCAAGACACTTCAGTAAAAGTACTGTGGGTGTATGTGACAGCACAGCGTGATCTCGCGAGATCACACTGTGCTGTCACATATAGATGGACATGAGTGGAGAGAAGTGTATGACGCTGATTGGTCACTGATTGGTCGCGGATTGGTCAGCGTCATACACTTCTCTTCACAACGCCCAGTTGGTCAAAAGTTAAGAAACGCCCAGTTGTCTATTAAGAAACTAATTAGCATAAATCCAAAATTGTTCATAACTTGCTAAAAAATGATCGTTTTTCAAAATAAAAACCACTGTTGTTCTCTACATTACAGCGCCGATCACATTATGTAGGAGACGGGGGGCACTTATAATCTGGTGACAGAGACTCTTTAAGGCACCACAAAAGCTGAATTTGCAATTGTAAATGTTTAAGATTGTTTCATAGCATCTAATGCTACAAAAGGTCTACATGGTGGGTTCATGAAGCTTGTCTCTGATTTAGGCTACCCTCGATACTCTGTAGAGGGTGACCACTCGTCCGGAGAACACCACCTAAAGATTCAACGGGCAGAGCTCCAGGATGATGCGTTGTATGAATGTCAGGCTATACAAGCTGCAATCCGATCACGGCCCGCCCGGCTCACTGTCCTGGGTAAGTGGCATCTCAGAATTTATTGGATAATCTGTGTCTCTGCTATGTATTGCATATAATCTGTGAAGTACTTAAAGGGGGATCCCACCTAAACATAACTTCTGACATGTTATGTCTGGGATTTTAGATTTACTGTCCCTTTAAGTGAAGTTTCTCTTAGGCCACATGCACACGACTGTATATTTCATCCGGACCCAATCATTTCTATTGGCCACGGACACCTTTCCGTATTTTTACTGATGGGTGTCCGTTCTGAAAAAATTATAGAACCCATCCTTTTCTTGTCCGTAATTACAGCACAGACTCTCCCATAGAAGCCTATGGGCGCTTCTGTAAATACGGACGGCTACAGATGTGAATCTATAAACCATCCGTATTTACAGAAACGTTGCTATGCCACATGTTGGTGACATCATTTATATGGATCAAATACGGATGCAATAGGGACCGTATTTGCGGATATACAGTATACAGATAAGTTACGGATGACTACGGATCCGTATTTACAGACAGTATTTCTGGATAGATGAAAATACGGTCGTGTGCATGGGGCCTTAATGTTTCAGGATGCGTTGAACTGAATGTCTATAGGTTGTTCCATCCACAACAGACAGGTGCATTTTGTTTTTTTATTGAGGATCTGACCAAGTTTTAGGCTGGGTTCACACGACCATGTTACGTCCGTAATGTACGGAACGTATTTCGGCCGGAAGACCCGGACCGAACACAGTGCAGGGAGCCGGGCTCCTAGCATCATAGTGATGTACGACGCTAGGAGTCCCTGCCTCTCCGTGGAACTACTGTCCCGTACTGAAAACATGATTACAGTACGGGACAGTTGTCCTGCAGCGAGGCAGGGACTCCTAGCGTCGTACATCACTATGATGCTAGGAGACCGGCTCCCTGCACTGTGTTCGGTCCGGGTCTTCCGGCCGAAATACGTTCCGTACATGACGGACGTAACATGGTCGTGTGAATCCAGCCTTATACCCACAGCCACAAATAACAGCAAAATGCGTTGGGAAAATTGGATTCTCCTGGATTTTTGGAGCTTATTATCAGTAAGGCTCTGTTCACACGGTTAACAAAATACAGCTGAAAATACGGAGCTTTTTTCAATGGAAAACAGCTCCTGATTTTCAGTTGTTTTTTAATCAAACTCGTCGGAACAGAACGCCGTGACTCCCATTGAAATCAATGGGCAGATGTTTGTAGGCGTTCTGATTCCGATTTTTCAGACGTTTTTTGGGTCGTTTACGGCCCGAAAAACAGCCGAAAATAGCCCGTGTGAACATACCCTAACAGTGACGAGAGCCGCCATTATTCTCACTCATATTGTGTTATTTTAGATGAAAGAATAAGATATCAGAGGCTGGAGAAGAAGGAGGACTTCTCCCTCCTGAGGTCACACCTGTTACTGGTCACTATGTTAGAGAAATGGTGCATTGTTTCATGTACTGGAGATGCAGTAATCTTTAATATATACAAATGACATGACAGCCTGACCTCTTAAAGAGCCATCACACAGCAAATAGATAATGACTTATTAAAACAGAGCTACTAAGAACATATAATAACATTTTATCAGTGAAACGTTGAGGTTATCACAGCTGGATATATCCCAGATAAGATTGTCATTGTGGGGGAAGGCATTTCTGCACACACAGCAGACTTCCTGTCAGGTCACTGCAGCAATCCTCTTCCCAGACTGAATAAGCTGCTAACAGAGAGCACTAATCACATAGTAAGTTTAAAGCTGGTCTCACGGACCATTTTCTGTTGGCACCGTGCTACTGCAGAGGTACTGCTCCTTTCCTAATAAGCTGAATAGAAGGAGTCTCCTCCGCTATACTGCCTTGTTACTGGAAAGACTGCTCCTTCCCTGACAAGCAGGCAGAAAAATTTATTTCTATTGGCTGCTCTGCATTGAACAGCAGATGAGGTTGCAGAGAGGTGGCTGTGGGGAGAGTGACTGAGAATGTGCGTGTCCTCATGCACTCAGCTCCTTAGGTGGATGTGCACATTGATATACACTTGAACACCAGGTGGCGCTATATTATGTATGTAAATGTCTTAATTCTTCACTGGATCCGTTTTTAACAGCATGTAAACGGCAAACATTGTTAATGATCTATACAATGAATATGATATTTAATGTTGGGACAATCCTTTTAAGTTAAGCTGTTTGTAGGATATAAGTGATGCTCCTTTTATAAAAGGAAAAAAAGTCATTGGATAAATCCTTGTTCACACTGAGTGAGATCATCTGGGATATTACAAATTTACGATGCGCTCTCCTGGCGGCAGACGAGGCCTTAGAACAACCAAACACCATACACTATAGCAAACTAAGCTCATGCAAATGGCCCCAATCTGCGGGATATTCACAGGGCCCATTTACAGGACGCTGAATCAATATCTGCCATGAGACGAAATATTTATCTCTGTGGAGGGGATGCAGATTCGTCACGTCGCTGGTGACTAGAACCGCCGCACCTCATTATGTAAATTGTGACTTTAAAGCGAGCGCCGCGTTAAGCCTAAAAAAAACATGATGAGTTGATAAGAGTTGGGAAAAAAAATTGATTGAGATGAAATCATTGGGTGATTTTTGAGGCAGCGCAGCTCATTAGATGTTTGAATAAGCCGTGATGTTAATTAAACCGTTTGGAGAAATTCAAACATGACGGATTTCTGAGCAAATGCTGGGTAAACATTTTTGGCAGAATCACTGGGGTTTTGAGAGCGTTTGCAGATCAAAGCCGAAGGGGGCGGGGTGGGGGGTCTGCTTAGCTGAAGAGACAGGACCCTATAGCCGAGGGGCTTCATCTAGGGGGTATGTATATATATCAGCATGTCTGCAGCCCACCATGGAAGAAAAGCTGGAGGCCCCGCTCGTCGTGCCCACGTCGCAGGACTCGCTGAGACACCCTCTAATTAGTGCCGACTTTCTCTCCAGAGCTTCACACAAATTACTTGTTGCGTTGTGATATTTTGACGCTCTCCCAGGAGGTGCAAACAAGTAAAAGGGACTAAGCAAAAAATTTCCAACTAACTTGAAGCACATATACATTTTAGAGAATGTTACTTAACAAATAAAGAAATAGAATAAACAATAACAAAAATATAAATGATAGATAGATAGATATGAGATAGATAGATATGAGATAGAGAGATAGATAGATAGATAGATAGATAGATAGATAGATAGATAGATAGATAGATAGATAGATAGATAGATAGATATGAGGTAGATAGATAGATAGATAGATATGAGATAGATAGATATGAGATAGAGAGATAGATAGATAGATAGATAGATAGATAGATAGATAGATAGATAGATAGATAGATAGATAGATAGATAGATAGATAGATAGATAGATAGATAGATATGAGATAGATAGATAGAGAGATAGATAGATAGATAGATAGATAGATAGATAGATAGATAGATAGATAGATAGATAGATAGATAGATAGATAGATAGATAGATAGATATGAGATAGATAGATAGATAGATAGATAGATGATAGATAGATATGAGATAGATAGATAGATATGAGATAGATAGATAGATAGATAGATATGAGATAGATATGAGATAGATAGATAGATAGATATGAGATAGATAGATATGAGATAGATAGATAGATAGATAGATAGATAGATAGATAGATAGATAGATAGATAGATAGATAGATAGATAGATAGATAGATAGATAGATAGATAGATATGAGATAGATAGATAGATAGATAGATAGATAGATAGATAGATAGACAGACAGACAGATGTCCGTCCCCAGTTCCCCTATGAGGTCTTCTTCATATTGATGTATTTGGTTTCTATTCCGCATTACAGAACTTTCCTGGCCTCCTCCTCATATATCGCCCTGTCTACATCTGCTGGGCACCACTTTCCGCCTCCTCCATGTATTAGGCGCCGGTTGTGTCCTATAAAGGGTTACTGCGGGGAGGTCAGGTACATTATACATCTGTAAATTGATGGCTGATCTCTCATATCCGTGCGGTTTGCGGTTTAGCTTTGTACTTGCAGACAGTAAATCAATGCTACTTGTACAGAGACCACTACAATGGCTTGACAAGGGCAAGGCAGGGGTAAGAGCGCGGGCACGCTGCTGAGTGGCATGAGTCTTCTCCAGGCTGAAGAATAATAACTTGCTCTGTTGTACCTGGGACGGGATTACACTCACAATGATCAATCAATGATTGGGACCTCGGAGCAGGATCAGATCGCCTGTGGAGCATGAGGTCCCGCGGGATTGCAGGGTTTATTAGGATCAAGTCTAATGAATTTATAATGCACGGGGTAAATGGAGAGTGCGGGGGCAGGTGAAGGCTCGGGCTGATGATAAATATCCTGATACCACGGCAGGTGCAGAGATCACTGCAGGATAAGGACACGTTATTATCCATGGGACACCATACAGGGACAGCCGGGGATCTCGCTGACATTAATGTGTCCTTTAAATCATAGAATATAGCAATGCCTGACACGTGGAGCTCTTCAATGTGACACCCAACAGATCCTGCCCGCTCCTTGCAATCTCAATTAAAGCAGATGTCCAGGTCTTGAAGATAATATGTCGCTACCTCGGGGGGCTGCTTACCGGCTGTCTATTTTCTTCATTGTCGGTCATTTGTTAGTTCTGCTTCATTAGGATACAGCTATGATCAGTGACTCCAGCTCTGCTGCATTGTCTATTGGAGTCTGAGTGTCTGAAATCCTCCTCCTGTCTCAGAAGAGGGTCACACTGCTGCTCTGTCCCTTCCCATACTTTATACTGCAGCTCTGATCCACTAGGGCACATCTATGATCAGTGACTCCAGCTTAGCTGCATTGCCTATTAGAGTGTAGGGTAGTCTTAAACCCTCTCCTGACCGGGTCTCCGGCTGCAGCTCTATCCCTGCCCATACTTTATACTACAGCTCTGATCCTTTAGGACACAGCTAACTACATTGTCTTTTAGAGTCTGAGGCTTAACCTTTAGCTTGCAGAGCACTTCCAGACAATATTTTATTTCCTATATCACTGCTTCACTAGATCAGGACCTAAAGATATCTTACGTCAACCCCCGTGAGAGCAGTAATGACGGCCAGGATGGTTGCCACTGCGCTTTCTCAGAGCGCTGCGATGCAAGGAATTGTGGGAGGATAAGCGGCAAAGAATTAAAATGCTAAGATGAATGCATGACCAAATATAAACCCTATGATTATCATCAGTAACAAAACTGCATCTGTGGCTGCCGTCTATGGATCAGTCCTGGGGGTCTTTAAAGCCGTGTTCAGACACGGATGTGGGGTTAAAAACTCCATCCACACATAGTGGAAAAATCAGTCATGGAAATATGCGCATACTGTGAATTTTTCACTCAGAATTTTAGTGTATAGGGTAAAATCCGCTGTGGATTCGCAACGGATTTCTTCCGCTGCGTCTGTATGTAGCCATCGAGATCTCCGTTGTAGATGTTTGTGGTCAGATGAGAGACGTCGGGTTATTTTTGCCACATAACAATGTGTCCGTGTAGTAATCCTCTGTATCATTGGTACGCGGCTGAGGCTCCGTCTTCCTGCTGATGTAGGGCAGGGGTTAACGCGTTTCTCAGCCGACAGAAACTGATGTTCTGTGTAAGAAACATTTACGTTCCGTCCCTTTGCAGAAGACAAGTGGAATTGCTTTACTTACATACCTATTAAGCCTCTTTTTCGCCGGGCTACGTCCTCTGAACTCCGCTGCCAGCTTTCATTTAGCCGGTGATCTTACGTCTTGCCAAGTTCTGTGCTCTGGAAATTCATCCAACGCGGCTTTCTCAGATGGAAGCGGAGACATGAAAGAGCCGGTGTCCTGGGGCCACACTCACCCTATCGCAGGATGACAGATTGTGCCCATCTACAAAAACACATCACCAACCTGCAGAATCATCCCACTGCACATGAATCTTCTCTCTTACCCGCGTCCTGGACTTGCCCAGCTGGAAGAAGCTGAAACGCGTGGGTTTAAGATATTTAAAAAACAAAGATATAAAATAGAGATTAAACTAATTTTTCATAGTTTAATTAAATTCCAGGCGCCTTGTAGATGGGTTATTTTATATCAAGGATTCTTCTCATCATTTGCAATTATTTTTTGTGCGGCCTCCCACAAGTGGTACTCCTGTATATGGTGGGGGGGGGGGCAGTAGCTCTGTTCATCCTCTGATTCTGATTAATGAATAGAATGCTGGAGTTACAGTAAAAACTGACACAACATAGCAGTTGGAACAAAGGAGAATGCAGCTCTCTAGGACATTTATGCGGCATTCAGGGCCTGTGGAAAGCTGAGTGGTAACCCATATGGGTACGATACTGTAATAAAACTGCCACCTTGCAAAACTCGGAATCCTGCACCGTGAATTTTTATCCCTCTCCAATGGGATGGAGCTGAATCGGTGCCAACAAAAAGCTGCTCAGAGTAGTTGTCACTTCATCGATCCGGGCTAGGAGATCTCAGAATACTGCACTGCTGCAAAGGCATCATGGCCCCAAACGCCAGGACAATAGAAAAGCATCTACCAATTGTTTAATAATATTTTTGTAGCCCCGCCCCCGTGCAGGATTTATTGTCTGGGTGGAAATGCCCTTTAAATGTTAATTGTTTTGCACGCTGGTAGTTTGCGTCGTGCGTTTCTGGGCATTGGCACTTGCTGAACGCCGGCCTCCTAGTGCCGCGCTGCGTAGATTTAGCATTCTGGTCTTGACATAGTTCATAAATGAATTTTTACGCGCGTTTAATTGAGCCAGTTAACTATTTGGAGAGTAGAACGGAGAGGGGGTCCCTGTGGTTGGCTATAAATGTCTCATTAGTGATGACACGTTCTCCATAGAGCGCTGTCAGGGAATGGAGACTGGAGTGCGACGCGCTGATTGTGACTGATGGCCATTTTCTGCATGGTTAGAGACGCCGCCTGTCAATCACTTAAAACTCGTTTAACAGGGAGGTAAAAGGTGAAATGGCGTCTGCGATGGAATAAGGTATTCGCCTGACGCAGAAAGTCTACAAAGTGTCCGTCAAGTTCATCGCTGGGAATGTCTTCTGTGCTGAGGTCTGTACCGCCACCCTCATTGGATGATGAAAAAGCTGTTTATTTCATATCATTTGCAAAACTTCTGCTTGCTGTCAGTGAATTTAATCCTATATTGTTTATATCCAGGGGATGAAAACCTATCCTGACCTTATACTTCTCATAGCTGAGGGTTGTTACAATTGTATCCAGTCTAAACAATCTTTTGTGTGGTAAAGAGACTTGACTCCGGACTGATTCTTTACCTGCACTGATACATTGAAACAAAGATGAGGACATGCGGGAGGTTTTTCTGCTGACGTGAAGCTTGATCTACATAATGTCAGTCTATCCTCTCATACTGCTAGGTCCTATGGCTTCTGGAGCGGAGACCTCCTTGGATGATCATCTCCAGCCTCTACAAGGGCCGTCTAGCCTGGGATTACACAGCACATCGTGACACTGGTCCCTGTACAAATATAAGGAGCATGGGATTTTTTTTGCAGTTTACATCAACTTTTTTTTTTTTTTGTGTGGAAATCATGTACAAAAAAAACATAGACCCCAAGTGCTGACTGCACAGGTCAATCACTATTGATAGGACTCCTCCAATTTCCATAAGTGATGGTGATAGTTGCCTATCCCGGCGCCCTCCGACCCTCCTCTCCGTCGCCCTCCTCCCCTTCTCCCCGTCGCCCTCCGACCCTCCTCCCCGGCACCCTCCGACCCTCCTCCCCAGGGCCCTCCTCCCCGGCGCCCTCCTCCCCCGACTCCCTCCTTCCCAGGGCCCTCCTCCCCGACTCCCTCCTTCCCATGGCCCTACTCCCCGGCGCCCTCCTCCCCGGCGCCCTCTGACCCCCCTCCCCGCCACCCTCCTCCCCAGGGCCCTCCGACCCTCCTCCCCGACGCCCTCCTCCCTAGGGCCCTCCTCCCCGGCGCCCTCCTCCTCGACTCCCTCTTTCCCAGGGCCCTCCTCCCCGACTCCCTCCTTCCCAGGGCCCTCCTCCCCGGCGCCCTCTGACCCTCCTCCCCGCCACCCTCCTCCCCAGGGCCCTCTGACCCTCCTCCCCGGCACCCTCCGACCCTCCACTCCAGCACCATTCATGGGTCAAGTTTAAGAATCTCTTTCCATGCAGAAGTAGATAAAAGAAGCCGCGATCGTCGCTCTAGATCTCCGGCTTGGAAGGAGTAGACCGGGGAATGAGGGACCTCACATTTTTGTGTGTTGCAGCCGAGAATCCTACAAAAACAAGGAGATAACAGAAGTAAAAAGGAATAATTCTTCTCTTGCACGTGGGAAATATGTTTCCGTTTTTGCTATGATTTGTCCCAGACAAAGAACTGATGGCGTTCGTATACAGGGGTGACTCTACTTTTAAATGGCATCGGAGATATTAGACTCCGGTTTTGGACCTCGATGTCATTGATGCTGTTCTGGTCCGTTGCTCCACTTTGCTGTTATTTTACTTGTTTGTGATAGGACAACGTGATGTCTGTTCTTACACGGATATGATGGCGGCTATAAACACTTAGGTCGGGTTCCCACGTTGTGGTGCGTTTTTTCGGACGGAATTTCTGCGGCGGAAACAGCAGTAAAAACGGCTCATAGTTACGTAGGTCGTTGTTATGGCAACACGTCCAATCCGTCCTCCCTGGATGACGCTGCAGCCCATGTGACCGCTGCAGCCTGTGATTGGCTGCATGGTCACATGTCATGCAACGTCATCCCAGGACGCCAGACTGCAGGAAGGGGGACAGCGTTCTGGGTAATTGTGATTTTTTATTTTTATTTTCCATAGTTGTGATTTTTGTGGTGTAATCGCTGCGAATACGCCGCAAAAGTCGCAACACTGGGCTTTCTGTCACGGGTTTTGCATCCCCATTGAATTCAATGGGGAAAACCCAAAACGGAAAATCAACAAAAATGCAGCATAAATTGACATGGAATTACATTCCGCACCGCAGGTCAATTTATTAACGTTTACGCTACGTTTTTTTCCGTAGCGCGGGCAGGAGATTTTTTGAATCTCATCCACGTTGCTGCTGCTGTAAATGCTGCGGAATTTCCGCACAGAATTCCATTGCGAAAATTCTGCAGTGTTTACGCTACATGGGAGCCCGGCCTTGGGCATCATTTACACGAGCGTAATATACGCGCGTGCGCGTGCTTTTCACGCGTGTCGTACGCACCTATATTAGTCTATGGGGCAGTGCAGACAGTGCGTGAATTTTGCGCAGCGCGAGTGCGTTGCGTAAAACTCACGACATGTCCTTTCTTTGTGCGCTGTTCGCGGATCACGCACCCATTGAAGTCAATGGGTGCGTGAAAACCACGCGCCGCACACGGAAGTGTCATAATGATGGCGGCTGCGCGAAAATCTCGCAGCCGCGCATCATACACTGACACACGCAGCTGTTATGTGCCTTTTGCGCGCACAAAACGCCGCATTTTTTGCGCGTGCAAAACGCAAACGCTCGTGTAAATCAGGCCTAAGAGTGCAGTCACATGCGGCAAATTTCTGCAACTTGATACCGTTCCTTTCACCTGAGTGGAGCCGTTTCGGTGCAGGGATTTCTGCTGGTCCCATTTAAATAAATGAAACAGATTTTCAGTTGCAGAAATTTCTACCAAAAAACCTGCATCATGTGACCGCACTCTTAGGCCAAATGCCCACAATTTTGCCGCGCATGTTTTCGTACAGCAGAGCCGCAACATAATAAATCACCAGCAAAGTATATAAGATTTTAAGTTATCTCCTCTACACATTGCAGGTTTTTTTGCGTGTAAATTGACGTGTGGTGCGTATTTTAAAATCTGCATGACAATTTATCCTGCGTTTCTGCTTGCGAATTGTATCTGATTAGTTTGTCAAAAGAATACACCAAAATCCGCAGCATCAAAATGTAAAAACCGCACCTAAAAAAGGCATAAAAATATGCACTAATGGGTGCAGATTTTACCTGCGGAACTACCTGTGTATACCTGCGGTTTTGATGCGGATTTTCTGCACCAAATTCCGCAGCGTGTGCATTTAGTCATAAGCCTTGTTCACACAGTGCAGATATGTTGCAGATTTTCCATGTACTATTCAAATTAAATTAAATCCAGGAACGGAACCTAAACAAAATAAATATATAAAGGAAGGCCTTATAGGTCCGCTCACCTGGATCTTATTCTGGTTTTGGCTTAAAAAATGCATGAAAAATCTGCATCGAATCTGCACTGTGTGAACAAGGCCTTATAGCTATGGCACCATCTCTGGGGATTTCTGTTGCTTTGACACTGACTTGAAGTGTATGAAAGCCAAGACTGTCTTATTGAATTGCCACTTTCGATATTTCCAATAGGACGTAACCCTGAGGCCGCTGCCGTCCCCTGAACAGTAATGCGCTCCTCTTCATCTCACACCTGGAGCCGGTCATTTTGCTCCACGTGTCGAGTGCATTTGTTGTATTTGGGGCTCAGTCAGTGATGCCAACACGGCGCTGTCCTGACGACCACTGCTGCCACCTGAAAGGGTGAGGATAGTAAGCAGCTCCAGAAGCCGGGCAGCCCCAAAATACTCCTGACCCTTCTTTCTCCAAGGTCATGAACGATTCCCTCATCCTAATGTACACAGATTTGTAATCTACCCATAAACCTCCGCTCGCAGCTCCACGCAAAACGCCACATTTCCTAGAATATCTATCAGGTTCCGCCTAGAAATCCCTTCTCCTTAATGTGCTCGGTGTTTGGGTCGGAGCAGCCCATAAATCCCACATTAAAGACACCGGGCGGCAAAATGAGATTCTGTGTCAAATTGACATAAAAATGCAAAACACCAACTTTAAAGAAGCCGGTAGCATTTTTCATACATTAGGCGAGAAATGTTTTCGGTCCCATTAAGCTGAGCTGCCTCTTGGCTGTTTCCGAGCTCAATCTGTCCATGCCACCGGCTACAGACTCGCCACCCTGACAGATAGTGCGCTGGGCACAGTTAATCTGGCAGATTGCGGCATCGAAAACGATGGGCCTCACAAGACCTTCCGAAAGCTCATTTTTTACACGGCAATAATACAGAGGAGGGTTGAGGTCGGTGTTTCTGCAGCACATTTGGAGCTGGAGTGAAGGAAGGAGATGAATAAAGCACTGACGGCTCCGCCACAAGACTCCTCATTATATATGTAAATCATCATTTCATGTATATAATGTGCCATCGCGGTGTGCGCAACATAACGCCGCTGCGCTTTTATAGCACGTCCCAGTAAATCGGAGCAGCTGCCACCCCCACCAGCCGCCCGCCTGTGCCTGTCAGCGGCCATAAATATTTTCCTAACGTGAAAAGCAGCGCCGGATGTTCACTGTGAGATATCCGGTAATATATTGTAAAGCTCCGTCATTTCATCCCAAGGAAAGCTGAAGACGTTACCCCAGAAAGAAAAGGGACAAAGAGGGACGCAAACCATTCAGGTAACGGATTCAACCTGGCGGGGGCGCACAGTCCACTCTTTCTTTGCACCAGACACTTTATATCCCCCCCACCAGACACCGCTCACCTCTTTATAACCCCCCCACCAGACACCTCTTTATATCCCCCCGTCAGACACCTCTCACCTCTTTATATCCCCCCCCACCAGACACCGCTCACCTCTTTATACCCCCCCACCAGACACCGCTCACCTCTTTATATCCCCCCCACCAGACACCTCTTTATATCCCCCCGTCAGACACCTCTCACCTCTTTATATCCCCCCCCACCAGACACTTTATATCCCCCACACCAGACACCTCTCACCTCTTTATATCCCCCCCCACCAGACACCGCTCACCTCTTTATACCCCCCCACCAGACACCTCTCATCTCTTTATATCCCCCCCACCAGACACCGCTCACCTCTTTATACCCCCCCACCAGACACCTCTCATCTCTTTATATCCCCCCCACCAGACACCGCTCATCTCTTTATATCCCCCCATCAGACACCGCTCATCTCTTTATTCCCCCCACTTGACACCTCTCATCTCTTTATATCCCCCCATCAGACACCGCTCATCTCTTTATTCCCCCCACTTGACACCACTCACCTCTTTATATCCCCCCCACCAGACACCGCTTGCTTCTTTATATCCCCCCACTTGACACCTCTCACCTCTCACCTCTTTATATCCCCCCACTTGACACCGCTCACCTCTTTATATCCCCCCCACCATACACCACTCATCTCTTTATATCCCCCCCACTTGACACCTCTCACCTCTTTATATCCCCCCATCAGACACCACTCATCTCTTTATATCCCCCCCACTTGACACCTCTCACCTCTTTATATCCCCCCATCAGACACCGCTCACCTCTTTATATCCCCCCCACTTGACACCGCTCACCTCTTTATATCCCCCCCACCATACACGACTCATCTCTTTATACCCCCCCACCAGACACCTCTCACCTCTTTATAACCCCCCCCTCCAGCAGACACCTCTCACCTCTTTATAACCTCCCCCCCTCCAGCAGACACCTCTCACCTCTTTATAACCCCCCCCAGCAGACACCACTCTCCTCTTTATATCCCCCCCCACCAGACACCTCTCACCTCTTTATAACTCCCCCCCCCAGCAGACACCTCTCTCCTCTTTATATTCCCACCCATCAGACACCCCTCACACCACATGATGTGTTATGAAGCTCCACAATATTAGTTATAAATTGTCCGTGCAGGCGGCACCGCTTATCTCCCCTCCCCACGCCAGGAATAGCGTACCATAAATCATCCTATTGACCTTTAATGGAGCCGGGAGAAGTCAGAACTTTCCACCATTTACATCCAATGACTGGAGGTTCTCCCGGGTGGTGCAGATGTGAAGGTGATTCTTAGATTCAGTCTGGAGATCCCGCCTGCGCCCTCATATCTAAAACGAGTATTCATGGTAAATTACAGATCTGAAATGAGTACAAGTGTTCTGTGCACCGTGAAATGAGATCGGAAAATGGCTGGATGAAGACCCCCCCCCCCGGGGGCGGCCGGAGCTCTTATACACCGATATATATTACCCTGACTCCGGTATATAAGGTGCGTACAGGCGCACACATCATTCACATCATACAACCACATCATTGTGGGGGTTCTCTCATCTTATATAAAGATTAAAGAGATCAAGATTTGTTTGTCTTTTCTAAGAACAGCTCCACTTGTCCATGTATATGGTTGGGCTGAGCTGCAATACCTGACACAACCATGGACAAGGGTGGCGCTGATTCTGGGGGGAAAAAAAAATCACACAATTTTTTTCTGATCTAATATAACCCTTATAATTTTTGTATAATAGAATGCTTTGCACCTTCCTAACATACTTTGTTTCGATTCATTGCTATTCTCAATATCTCTGCTTGCTGTACACATTTGAAAACCCTTTCTGACCTACTCTTCCTCACACAGATGCGCTGCTCATTCAGTATATCAGCACTCTGAGCAGGACAAGATAATGACACATTTTCAGCCTCTGACATCAAACAAGAATGTTCCCATTAACTGACAGCAAGCAGAGATCCCAAAAATAGTGCTGAATTAGATGATTACAGATATTACTTGCTATTTTATCTGCTATATAGAACCGCTGCCCCGTCTATTCCGGCCGGGGTTGTTCTGTCTGAGACCCCTGGAACTGGTCACTACATCTGCAGGATGATTTTGTATCTTGCATGGGGTTGCAGTCCATGTGTACACAGTGTGGATGAGAGGTGAGGTCTGTACACTAGAAAACTACGAGGGATAGATAGATAGATAGATAGATAGATAGATAGATAGATAGATAGATAGATAGATAGATAGATAGATAGATAGATAGATAGATAGATAGATAGATAGATAGATATGAGAGAGATAGATATGAGATAGATATGAGAGAGATAGATAGATAGATATGAGATAGATAGATAGATATGAGAGAGATAGATAAATAGATAGATAGATAGATAGATAGATAGATATGAGATAGATAGATAGATAGATATGAGAGAGCTGCAACAAGAAAATACAAAGCTCAGATTAGAGATAGAAAATCTAAAACCACAAACACAAAGTCTAGGAGCAAGGGAGAGCGCTGACATAAGGACTGCCAATGACCAGGGCGCTAGTACATCAAATCACCCAAACCCAATAAATATTCCTGAAATTAATGAAAACAAACTAGGAGAAAACAGAGCGATACAAGTGGGTACAAAGCCGACCGCCAACCAATCCTCCAGCACAGAACCACAGCAGCACCACATAACACCACCAAGCAGGACCCAGGACACAAGCATCAGACAAGCCACCCGCAAGTCACAATGTCCTGATACTGTCCTAATAATTGACTCAAATGGCAAATACCTTAATTCACGGCGACTCTTCCCAGGAAAAAGGGTCAGTAAAATTCACTGTGCAACTATCCAACAAGTCACATCAGTCATCAATAACCCACATTTTACCAATCCAAACCATCTCATTATACACACGGGTACAAACAACCTCCAAGACCAGCAACAGCAGATTGCAGAACAACTGACCCAACTAGCAAAGACGGCACAACAAAAGTTCCCTGACAGTAAAATAATTATATCATCCGTGCTCCCAAGAAAAGATGTACCCAACGAGATCACCCAGGCCATCAACACAGAGCTGGCAGCGAACATCAGCTCAATGTCAAACATCAGCCTGGCACAACACCCCTCCATAGAGCAGCACCACCTGTATGATGACAAACACCTCAACAAACGAGGGGTCAGCCTTCTGGCCAAAGAACTGAAAGACATTGTGCTGAACAGACCCCCCAGACCTGGACCCCACACCAGCCAAAGCCAAAACATGGAGACATCACTAACAATGAAAAGACCTCAAACTCCACACACCTCACTACACCCAGGAGAAAAACCCCTTTACCCAAGGTCAGACCAACAGAGGCAAAAGCCATGGAGAAAACCCCCTGCCTCACACAGAGACACGCAGAGCAGAGACATGGAGGAAACCCCCTGCCTCACACAGAGACACACAGAGCAGAGACATGGAGGAAACCCCCTGCCTCACACAGAGACACACAGAGCAGAGACATGGAGGAAACCCCCTGCCTCACACAGAGACACGCAGAGCAGAGACATGGAGGAAACCCCCTGCCTCACACAGAGACACGCAGAGCAGAGACATGGAGGAAACACCCTGCCTCACACAGAGACACGCAGAGCAGAGACATGGAGGAAACCCCCTGCCTCACACAGAGACACGCAGAGCAGAGACATGGAGATGCTAAAGACCCTGCTCAGCACTCTATGTAAAAAACTAATGTGACTGTACAACACGAGAACATCTACAACACATCCAACAGTCACATCTCCAGCCCGTCCTACACAGCGCCGCTCATTACAAGGTATATGGACACACAATGACGTCCTTTATAATCAGCAGCTGGAATATTCAAGGCCTCAACGCCTCAGCCTTTGGATGCAAAATTAACGATCCAGACTTCATCCAAAGACTGAAAAATATCGATATACAAATCCTCCTGGAAACATGGACTAGGACAGAGAATGAGTCCCTGGTGCCCACTGGATACAGGGAAATCTCTGTCCCCGCCCTGAAAAATAAACACATCAAGCAGGGTCGGTGTCCAGGAGGAATATTAGTCTGGTACAAGGAGGAGCTCCATGAGCAGATCAAAGCCGTGAAGCGAGGAGACAGCCACATCTGGATAAGAATAGGCAGCTCCATCCTCACCTCTCAGTCTGACATGTATCTCTGCGCAACGTACATCGCACCGCCAGAGTCCCCGTACTCCAACCCAGACAGCTTTGAGATTATACAAAGGGAAGCCGCCCATTTCCAGACCCTGGGCAGCGTTCTCATCTACGGAGACCTCAATGCAAGAACGGGGAGAGATAAAGACTACCTGACCAATGATGGAAATATCTTCATCTTTGGAGCAGAGGCCGACTGTCATAACTCCCTACAGAAAGAGAGAAACAGCTATGACAGCACCGTCAACAAAAGCGGGAAAAAACTACTGAATCTATGTCGAAGCTTAGGACTCCACATACTGAATGGCCGCACCAAGGGAGACTCTTTAGGAAGGTATACACTAAACTCCCATGTAGGCAGCAGTGTAGTAGACTATGCCATCACGGACATGGACCCCGCAAACATTGGCGCACTCATAGTCACTCCACAAACGCACCTGTCAGATCACAACCAATTACTTCTATACATCAAATCCACAACCAAACCATCTGCACAAAAACCACATCAAACCGGCCTCTTCAACCTGCCCCCATCTTATAAATGGTCCAAAACGTCAACTATAAAATATAAAGAGACAATGAACAGACCAGAAGTGCAGGAGATGCTTCACAACCTCTACAACAAGGTGTATGAGACAAGCCCAGGAGGGGTCAATCAGGCCGTAAATGACCTCAATAATATATTCTATACCATGGCAGAGAAGTCTGACCTGAAAAGATGTGACTACAAGAGGCCACAAGAAATACATCCTAACGGTTGGTTTGACCGTGAGTGCAAAGAAGTACGGAAGACCCTAAGAAATGCCTCAAATAAGAAGCACCGAGACCCAAACAACACCGGTCTGAAGGAGGCCTACAGCAACATACAGAGGCAATACAAGACCATCCTCCGAAAGAAAAAACAAAGGCACATCTCCACCAAACTTACCCAACTCCAAGATGCCCTCCATGACAACTCGTTCTGGGAATTATGGAAACACATGGGCAAAAATTGCAAGAAAAACAACCTTCATATTCAAAATGGCAACATCTGGCTCCAATATTTCAGGGACCTCTACAAAGATATCCCGAAAGAAGAACAAAGCCAAGAACAAAAACAAATAATATCAAAATTGAAGGCGATGGAGGAAACACTTAAAGATTCTCAAAACCCCCTGGATACACCAATAACACTGCAAGAAGTAACAGAGAGAACCTCAGACATAAGGTGTAAAAAATCCAGCGGCCTAGACAGAATCTCACCAGAAATGATAAAACACAGCCCGCCAGAAATACAGGCCGCAATAGTCAAACTATTTAATATAGTGCTGAGTGCCGGCTACTTCCCGCAAATCTGGAACCAAGGCCTTATAACACCAATCCACAAGAGTGGGGACAGGTACGACCCGGCCAACTACCGAGGGATATGTGTCAGCAGCAACCTGGGGAAACTGTTCAGCAGCATCCTGAATAAGAGAATCCTCAGCTTCCTCTCCCAGCACAATGTCCTCCACCAAAGCCAAGCTGGGTTCATGCCAAACCACCGCACCACTGACCACATCTACACCCTGCGCAGCCTCATCAAGAGCCACGTCCACAATACAAAGCATGGGAAGATTTACGCCTGTTTTGTGGACTTTAAGAAGGCCTTTGACTCAGTGTGGCACCCGGGCCTATTCCTGAAACTGCTGGAGAGCGGAATAGGAGGTAAAACCTATGACGTCATCAGAAGCTCCTACACAGAGAACAGATGCAGCGTGAAGGTGAACGGGAGAAGAACGGCTGATTTCCAGCAGAGCCGAGGAGTCAGACAAGGCTGCAGCCTCAGTCCAACGCTCTTCAACATCTACATCAATGAACTGGCCACAGCTCTGGAATCCTCCTCAGCACCAGGTCTCGCCCTCCATGACACCCAGGTGAAATTCCTGCTGTATGCAGATGACCTTCTGTTACTATCACCAACCGAGAAAGGTCTCCAAGACAACCTGCAAATCCTAGAAAAATTCAGCTCCACGTGGGCACTACCCATCAATGCCAAGAAAACCAACATCATGGTGTTCCAGAAGAGAAACTCAAAATCCCCCAGGCACCCGACCTTCACACTAAATAACGCCACAATCACAGCGACCGACAGGTACACTTACCTGGGCCTAGAAATCAACCAATCAGGAAGCTTTAAACAAGCCATAGAGATTCTGAAAGACAAGGCGTGCAAAACCTTCTATGCCATCAGACGAAAACTCTATCATCTCAAACCACCAGTGACGGTCTGGCTGAAAATCTTTGACTCCATCATCTCCCCAATCCTCCTGTATGCCAGTGAAGTCTGGGGTCCGGACACATACCCAGACTGGTCAAGGTGGGATTCCAGCCCAACAGAAATCTTCCACCTAGAATTCTGCAAACACCTTCTCCAAGTCCATCGGAGCACCTCAAATAGTGCCTGTCGGGCAGAACTGGGCAGATTCCCACTACACCTCACAATCCAGAAGAGGGCGCTATCATTCTGGGCCCATCTACACAGCAGCAGGCAAAGTTCCTATCACCATAAAGCCCTGTTACACCAAGGGGTCCCAGGTAAACCAGGCCCCCCAGAACATCTCACCCTGACCCGGCCTGAAGAAAATGTCACCCAGCGCGGCCTCACAAAAGCCGAAATCAAGAAGACAATAAACAAAGGCCAAGAGGAATATATCAGTGACTGGAGGAACGACATAAAGACATCCCAGAAACTGACAATATACCGGAGTCTACAGCGGGAATATAAACTGGCGCCATATCTGGAGAAACTGCCAAACCACAGAGACAGACAGATCCTGAGCCGCTACAGACTGAGCGCCCACAACCTGCTCATCGAATCCGGGCGCCACAGACAGACCTACAAGCCCAGGGAGAGCCGACTGTGCCAACAGTGCGACCAGGAGGCCGTGGAGGATGAGGCCCACTTCCTGCTACACTGCTCCAAATACTCAGCAGTAAGGGACACTCACTTCAGGAGACTCTCTGATCTCTTACCGGACTTCAGCTCCATGGAAGAAGAAGAGAAACTCTACATCCTGCTGGGTGAAGAGGAAACCACAGTGGGCACAGCGGCACAATATGTCACTGCATGCCATAAACTGAGAGAGACATGATATGCCATGGACTTGTATAACCCCGACCCTAGATATGTCCCTATCCCCAAGCCCTCAGTCCCTATCCCTCATTCCCTTACTTCTTACTTGCTTTGGCAATGCTAATATGTATTTGGTCCTGCCAATAAAGCTTCTTTGAATTGAATTTGAATTGAATTGAATTGAATTGAATTGATAGATAGATAGATATGAGATAGATAGATATGAGATAGATAGATAGATAGATAT
Organism: Rhinoderma darwinii; assembly: GCF_050947455.1. Classification (NCBI taxonomy): domain Eukaryota; kingdom Metazoa; phylum Chordata; class Amphibia; order Anura; family Rhinodermatidae; genus Rhinoderma; species Rhinoderma darwinii. Next base: position 3,431,900 of record NC_134696.1, read on the forward strand.
GAGAGAGATAGATAGATAGATAGATAGATAGATAGATAGATAGATAGATAGATAGATAGATAGATAGATAGATAGATAGATAGATAGATATGAGAGAGATAGATAGATAGATAGATAGATAGATATGAGATAGATAGATAGATAGATATGAGATAGATAGATAGATAGATAGATATGAGATAGATAGATAGATAGATAGATAGATAGATAGATAGATAGATAGATAGATAGATAGATAGATAGATAGATAGATAGATAGATAGATAGATAGATAGATAGATAGATAGATATGAGATAGATAGATATGAGATAGATAGATATGAGAGAGATAGATATGAGAGAGATAGATATGAGAGAGATAGATATGAGAGAGATAGATAAATAGATAGATAGATAGATATGAGATAGATAGATATGAGATAGATAGATATGAGATAGATAGATAGATAGATAGATAGATAGATAGATAGATAGATAGATAGATAGATAGATAGATATGAGATAGATATGAGATAGATAGATAGATATGAGATAGATAGATATGAGATAGATAGATAGATAGATATGAGAGAGATAGATAGATATGAGAGAGATAGATAGATAGATAGATAGATAGATAGATATGAGATAGATAGATAGATAGATATGAGATAGATAGATAGATAGATATGAGATAGATAGATAGATAGATAGATAGATAGATAGATAGATAGATAGATAGATAGATAGATATGAGATAGATATGAGATAGATATGAGATAGATAGATATGAGATAGATAGATAGATAGATAGATAGATATGAGATAGATAGATAGATAGATAGATAGATAGATATGAGATAGATAGATAGATAGATAGATAGATAGATAGATAGATAGATAGATATGAGATAGATAGATATGAGATAGATAGATATGAGATAGATAGATAGATAGATATGAGATAGATAGATATGAGATAGATAGATATGAGATAGATAGATAGATAGATAGATAGATGATATTCCATGTACATTATAATAGGATTCTGCATCCAGGGGGTGGCGGATGATAAGTATTGGAAACGTTCGGCTGTAAGATCTTTAATTGCAGGACCGGTAATGAGCACAGAACATGATTGATTTATTGGACAGGAATCCATCCGTGCTGTTGGGATAATATTAGATCTGCGCTGCCGGGAATTATCCATCACTGATGAGATGTGGGCGGAGCCCCATACCTTCGATATCCAACCTCCGACCTGCCCATGTTATAGCAGTGCTGACGTGTCCTGGAATAGTGCGTAGACCTAGGTTATAGCAGTGCTGACATGTGTCCTGGAACAGTGCGTAGACCTAGGTTATCTCAGTGCTGACATGTGTCCTGGAATAGTGCGTAGACCTAGGTTATAGCAGTGCTGACATGTGTCCTGGAATAGTGCGTAGACCTAGGTTATAGCAGTGCTGACATGTGTCCTGGAATAGTGCGTAGACCTAGGTTATAGCAGTGCTGACATGTGTCCTGGAATAGTGCGTAGACCTATGTTATCTCAGTGCTGACATGTGTCCTGGAATAGTGCGTAGACCTAGGTTATAGCAGTGCTGACTTGTGTCCTGGAACAGTGTGTAGACCTAGGTTACAGCAGCACTGGGATGTTTTTGGGAATAGTAGGTTTTGTCTATACTTTACACAGAGCATTTCTAATAAAAAAGCTAAAACTTGTCCTGAGTCATACTTGTCTCTTACCATTACTGCAGCCAGTGTCATATTAGATGGTACGAGAGCTGCGGCCCCTTCATTTCTCGCTCGCTGGGAGTCGCCCACGCGGATGTAGCGGTGACCCCGAGCGATCAGCTATTCATGGCCTATCCTGAGGATAGGCAATACATTTTTAGAGGCTGGAAACCCCCTTTATTAATAACCCAGACTATCCATTATAACTTAAATATTGTTTCTCTTTATTCAAATACTTTGTATAAATAGAAAATATTTGAATGTTAAAGAGAAATAATAAATATCCAAACTAGTAAATCACAGTCATTCAAATAATATTATTTAGGCAACAACTACCTGAGGCCCCATGAACACGACCGTAATTACGGACCACCCGATTCTATTGGCCGCGGACACCTTTCCGTATCGCTATGGATAGGTGTCTGTGCCGTAGAACCGTGCCGGGAATTAAGTAGCAAGTCCTACTTTTTGTATTTTACGGGCCGTGCTGCCATACATTGTATCTTGTATCGCGGGCCGTGATTACGGGCGCGGCCGTGTGCATGAGGCCTAATCGTGTGAGCAAATAAAACATATATTGAGGTTCTAATAGCGAGGCCGGGTTATTAACGGGGGACATCCGGCTTACTGATCCCTAATTTCTACTTCTATTTTATTTTGTGCTTTGAGATATTTTAGATTTATTCTCTACACCAATCTTTTCCATTTCACTTTTTCCTTTTTGATGTAATGTAATTTAGTTGGTGGTGTAAGAGCGAATATAACAATCTCTTACTGCGCCCATTGTCACCCAGCTTTCCACAGACCCTGGTGACATTTCAGATGTGCCTTGTTCTGTGTGTACTGTACATGCCTCTGCTGACTCCCTGCTGCTCCTCTGTGTGTCAGTCCTCACTGTATTTCTGGCATTCTAGCCATGAGCCAGGCCCGCTGAGTTTTAACATAATTGTGGGTGCCACCCAGAGCTGTTACATGTATATCTGGTAGCACCTACTGTATTATCTTAACCTACAATGCAGCCCCAAATAGTTAAATGGCAGACTCAGCTCTGCTACATCTGTAACACACAGAGAAAACCATGGCATGTTGCCCCCCCCGTCACATCAGAACATTGCAGTATTAGAACCACAGTTGATCCAATCCTTATGTCCTCGCGGTCTTCAGTCCAGCGGTGAAAGGGTTAACCTCCATCATTTTCAGGCAGAGTTCCATTTTATTAGACGAGAGGGGACGGAGAAGAATAAAGAAGCTGTAAACTCTCCTGTTCGCGCTATTCATCCGTGATGTGGCACAGACACAGAATGGCAGCCGTCCTGGCGTGCACAGTTTTCGTTTTTTTGTCTGTGCCATGAAATTGCCGGAATCTGGCAGGAAAAGGCCATTCAGCAGGATTGAAGCCGCGCCATGAAAGACGTCGTTCACACAGGGTCTCTGCGCAAAACAATAGTAGCCGGGTACAGTCTCTGCAGAGAGTCAGGGGGTGCAGGATGGAGGAGAGGTGTTATGGTCTGCAGATGGCACAATGCCCACCTATACTGTACAGTCTATATAATCCCTGACCCTGGAAAATATAGGGTGTTACTCCTACCCATGCACTGCGCCATCCTACAGTCTAACGAGAATCAGACTGAGCATTTGGGCCCTATCCAAATAACTCACAGCGGAGGGCGCTAGTAGTGGCAGCCTGATTGTAGTGCCCATAGTGCCAGCCTCATTGTAGTGCCCATAGCCAGCCTCATTGTAGTGCCCATAGTGCCAGCCTCATTGTTGTGCTCACAGTGCCAGCCTCATTGTAGTGCCCACAGTGCTAGCCTCATTGTAGTGCCCATAGTGCCAGCCTCATTATTGTGCTCACAGTGCCAGCCTCATTGTAGTGCCCACAGTGCTAGCCTCATTGTAGTGCCCATAGTGTCAGCCTCATTGTTGCGCTCACAGTGCCAGCCTCATTGTAGTGTCTATAGTACCACCCTTAATGTAGTGCCCACAGTGCCAGCCTCATTGTAGTGGCCACATTGCCAGCCTTATTGTTGTGCCAGACTTATTGTAGTGCCTACAGTGCCACCCTTATTGTAGTGCCCATTGTGGCAGCCTTAATGTAGTGCCCATAGTGCCATCCTTATTGGATTGCCCACAGTTCCAGCCTTATTGTAGTGCCCACAGTGGTGCCAGGCTCATTGGTGTTGCCCATAGTGCCCGCCTCTCATAGTAAAGCAATACACACTTACCTGTTCTACACGGCTTCCTCCTCCTAGAAGGGGGCAACATATATGACAAAATGCCACCCCTTTCAGAGTCAGAGAAGGGCGGCATCTCGGGACCTTCCTTCCCCCACCCCAGGTGGTATAAATCGGGGTGGGGGGAATGAAGCAGAACATGGGGGTCTCCTCTACTTTACATTTGCAGTTTTCTGCTTTGATGACAGTGTATAGAAATCGCACTTGTGCCAGGATGTTACAATCAGTGATCCTGCGATCCTGAGCCTAAAAATAGAAAGAGCGGAGAACGACACCGAGAACATGGCGACTCCGACCGTGCGACACTCGCCATCTAACACGGATCCCAGATCAGCGACCTCTGCCGCGCTCCACGTTTCTCTCTTATAATAAATTACTATTCTTGGAGAATTTTGTAGCACTACAACCCCCAGCAGGATGCACTGTCATTGTTAAGGGGGATTGGCCCGAGGGTCACAAAAGTCAGTAGTGTGTAATACTCCACTCCCAAAATTCAGGGCAAGAACCTGCAGATAAAGGACCCCCATTTTTACCATGAGGCCCTCTTATGTAGATTGTAAGCTCCTGTGCGGAGGACTGATTGACTGGAGAAAGATGCTGATATATGCATATTGTGGGGGGAGGGGGTGCTCGCACTTTTTCCGGCGAACTCTCTATTTGTCACAACAAAAAAATGAATGATCCATCCACAGAAGGGTTAATACCCGCTCTACCACAGTGTCTGGTGTGAAACGCCTGAGCGATACTACAGAATATCTGATCCATTGTGTATAATATATACAGTGAAGTTCCAGTAATCCGGCATTTGATGGTTCAGAAATTCTGATAATCCAGCATGTGCCTAAACTGGTGCCTCGCCGGATTAGCAGGAATTTAGCAGAGAAGCCGGCACGTGGATTCCCCCGCGCTCTGCAGGAGGTTGCGCTTGTGTTACGGGGGCTTCACAATTTGCGTTTTTAAGAAGAACGCCACTTTTTTTGTGTTCTTTTTTCTGTCATTTCTTGCGGGGTTTTTTGTGGCAAGACGTTGCGGGCAGATGTTAGTCTGAGGCTACTGGTGAAATATAAATCACGCTACAAACATGACATGTTTTTTTACGTGGCATCTCTTTTGTCTTCCGTTTTTTGACTCAGTGGCGGTTTTACAAAATCGCAGTAAGGCCGAAATTGGCGTTTTTTTCCAGCATTTAGCTGCGTTTTTATCCCACGGACCTTCATAGTTTTTTTTTTGCCTCTTAAAAAGTATCGGTGTGTCGCATGTTTGTTTATGGCGTTTTCTGTGGTGATTTCTCAGAATAAATCATGTGTTGCAAAGCAGAATTTCTGCGTCACGTGATCTTTGAATCACATAATTTGCAATGTGAAAAAGGCCGCCTAAAAAAACGCAGGTCGTGAAACACACAATATGCAAAAAAGGCAACAAAAGTCGCCATAGTACCATTTTACTAAAAAAAACGTGTTTCTTTTAATGCGTTTTTTTTTGTTGGTCAAAGAAATCGCCGTACAAAAGCGAGTGTGAGCGAAGTCTAAAGGTTTATATACTTAAGTCATTTTTTGCCTAGATTTTCGTAACTGCACTAAAAGCGCGCAATTTCTTTAAAATAATGCTGTGGTTTTTCCACAAAAATCGCAGCAAAAACTACTCATGTGAATGCACCAAAATCACTCCAACACCGTAGGGCAGTCAACAACAGAGCGCTGCTAAATTTATATATCGAAAATCCTTTAAAATTCCAATAATCCGGTATTCCGTTTTTTTGGAATTTTACTGTATTATAATCCGGTATTCCGTTTATAAGAAATTCCAGACTTGGATGAAATAAATAAAGCTCGTCGGTCCTTGTGTCCACGCATAGGAAGCCAATTAGTTCTCAGTTGAACGCCCAAAGGAAAACCTAATCTGCCAGCAAAATATTTATTCCTGCCGAGCGACCAGCAGCGCCAGGCCCGATGGTCTGCGGAGGCTCCAGCACTGACAGCTGGTCTAGTTTGCCGGGAAAGAAAAAAAGTAACCCCAAGATACTGCAATTACGTGCCAGGCGCAGATCACCCCATCCTGCACGGTTTCCTCTCCGCTAAGTAACTGACTATCCGGGGGGAACAACAACTTCCATCATCTCCTTCCACAATTTAGCCTTTGAATTCTACCTGTCGGAGTCCATTAATGTTTCAGATAATGGGACTTGGCCCCGAGATGTCGTCTCTATACGTGGACGGTGGCCAGAGCGCTGTCACGGCGTCCCACATCAGCCCAGGTGTTATCAAAGACCCAGACACGCGGGGTAAAAAAAAACCTCACCGTCTTCCCAAATGCAAATTCATTGTGTCAGTATTGGCAGCGTCGGCGCCGCGCTCTGCCAGCTGTTTTATCAACGTCGCTTCAGTAGCTTTCATGTGGCGCAGTGTCCATCAGAATGACGGGTACGATCCAAAGTGGCAGCACCTGCGACACCAACAAAAGTTTTCATTTTCCAGACAGGAGCGACCACCTGCATTTCCTGGGAAGATTCCAAATTTATTTAGGGGCTTTGTGTTACTTAATTGGTGAGGGAGCGGAGAGCGCCGAGAAGTCCCAGACATGAGAGCAAAGTTCTGTCTCCGGGAGCGACACCAATATATGGGAAGAACTGAATGTAGCTCGTTCTGTAGGTGTAACTAGGATTAATAGCAAAGATAGATAGATAGATAGATAGATAGATAGATAGATAGATAGATAGATAGATAGATAGATAGATAGATAGATAGATAGATAGATAGATAGATAGATAGATAGATAGATAGATAGATAGATAGATATGAGATAGATAGATAGATAGATAGATAGATAGATAGATAGATAGATAGATAGATAGATAGATAGATAGATAGATAGATAGATAGATAGATAGATATGAGATAGATAGATAGATAGATAGATAGATAGATAGATAGATAGATAGATAGATAGATAGATAGATAGATATGAGATAGATAGATAGATAGATAGATAGATAGATAGATAGATATGAGATAGATAGATAGATAGATATGAGATAGATAGATATGAGATAGATAGATATGAGATAGATAGATAGATAGATAGATAGATAGATAGATAGATAGATAGATAGATAGATAGATAGATAGATAGATAGATAGATAGATAGATATGAGATAGATAGATAGATAGATAGATATGAGATAGATAGATAATATGTAACAGATAGATAGATAGATAGATATGAGATAGATAGATAGATAGATAGATAGATAGATAGATAGATAGATAGATAGATAGATAGATAGATAGATAGATAGATAGATAGATAGATAGATATGAGATAGATAGATATGAGATAGATAGATAGATAGATATGAGATAGATATGAGATAGATATGAGATAGATATGAGATAGATATGAGATAGATAGATAGATAGATAGATAGATAGATAGATAGATAGATAGATAGATAGATAGATATTCTGACACTGTAAGCTCACTATGAACATCTCTAGAAGTTTCTCCCTGGTAGAATTTGCTACAAACCAAAGAATAGAGAGAAATAAGTGACCCTAAATAGTGGGAGATGAATCTGTGGGGGCTCCTGGGGGGTCTGTAAATACTCTCATCCCGTAATTGACTGTCCGTAAATCTTTTGTGCTTCTTTACCGTTCTCAGTTTTGGGAATTGATTGTCTGTTCTATATTTGGGGGTGAAAGTTTCTGGACCTGAAATCATCGGCTTGTAAGGGAAACAAAGTCCATCCTGATATGAGAGCCGGTCGTCTAGCGCAGGATGAGACATTATATCACAGCGCGGCTCGTCTGACGGGACATTCATCACCGGAGATAGAATGGGGATCTCACTGTCCTGTCATGGGGCGGGGGGCACTGGTGATTATAGTGGGGGTCAGAAGTGAAGTATGATATATGGCAGTAGACATAACGGTCACTTAGGGGTTAATTAGCGCTTGACACAATGTAACATTTAGAGGTCAAGCACAGAATTACAAGGTCGTAACGTGACCAAAAGCCGCCATCTACGTTTTAGAACCTGTCCTTGTTTCCTTACGTGCCCAATATTTTACGAAGAAACAGAAAGACGCCTGATAATAAAAATAGATGGAGCAGACAGGAAGAAATCAGAGGTAGAAAATGGCGCAACTTGTTTCATTTTCAACTTCTGGTCGCCAGTTTTCACTTTCCGGAGTGTTTTCGATTTGTGTAAGACGGTGCAGAGGGCTGCTGGGGCCTGACAGGTCCTGCAGTTTGAAAGCTACCACAAATCAGCAGAATATTAAATGCAGCTCTGGATGTGACTTGAGTATTATAGGCGATGATAAACATTAATATTGGAAAGTGCAGCTACTCTGATTATTCTTTAACATTGGACTCTTCATTCATCGCATACAACATCCTACCAAAAATTATCCTTTAACCACTGAGAGATTTATTAGCGTAGCGCGCAGGACAATTATTCCACTTGGCGCAACCTCAAATCCGTTATTTCATCTGGTTAAAAGACAAGTAAAACATTCCTAGGATTGAGGCTTACGCGTTTCGAGCGGGAGGTTCTTACTCAGGCTCTAGTTATTATAATTCATCACTGGTCAGTTGTAGCTTGTTTTGCGTCTCACCGCACGAAGACGCCATAAAATATTGATGATTACGGTTGGGAATCTTATTTCTGTTACGTGATTGTGCAGCCGGACGTGGGATTACTGCAAATTTAGATATATTTAGCAGGGAGCAGCTGCTGGGAGAGGTAACCGTGTTACAGCGCCTTACGTTTTACGGAGGATAAGGGGCGCTGTTTGCAGTAACTCCATGTTACTATAGTTCTTGGTTAATGTACAGCAGACCTATTGCCTCTGGAATATAATAGTCACATGCGCCCCTGCCCCATGAGATTACAGTCAGTGGAATTAGAGCGCTGTGTTATTGGCGGGGCGGCATCATTGTCACTTTGGCGCAGTGTACGCAGGTCATGGCCATTGTCAGCTGTTTGTTTATACAGAGGACATGAATTCATTCTGATTATCAGACGCCAGTGACATAATAACGCCTTTTACACAAGCGGGAATGTCAATATAACGGATAGGAGGGAGCGGCGGGATCATTAATTGAAACAGATGGAGCTTTCCAGGGCAAGGTTACAATGTATCCAGTGCGCTGTAGATGCTTCTAGAATCCGAGTGGCTGCTGTCCTTGTACATTGCCGCGGCACAGGTTCATGACATATAAACAGGGGCAAAAAATGTCTTAGATAGGCTGGGGATGCAGTGATGGGATAAATATAATTCTGTGTCAGGATACGGATTCTCGTGACGAGCTATTCCATGCTGCGGAGAAGTGTAGTATCCAACGACGGGTTGTAATATGCAGTGCAAGATTATATAATATACAGTGATGGGCTGTTCTGTGCAGGGGTCATTGATAGTATCCAGTGAGGGCTATTCAATGACTGGCTGTCAGAGGTTACAGTATGCAGTGCCAATGTAACAAACCAGGCAGCTTTATAAGCAGGACTAGGTAGGAAATGTAAACAAGAACATCACCGTTCACTGACCGCAATCAGAGATCTATAAAAATTTGAAACACAAAAGGGGCAGGTTTATCAAAATAGGTGAAAGGAAAAGTGAAGTTGTTGCCTATAGGAACCAGATTTCACCTTCTCAGAGGTCCGTTAAGAATGGAAGCAGCAACCCAACCCGCTTTCCTTTGCACCAGTTTTGATAAATCTCATCTAAAGTCTAAAAGAAAGTTTCAAAATGTTTTCATTATACATCAATAATATTTACATAAAACTGGAGAATTAATTACTTTGCTAAACTAGAAGGTTCCCCTCCTTAATCACCGTCCTTATGGGGGTGCACAATTGTCTTATAGATGCTGAAACTGCCTGTGCACCTCCGACACCTCCGACTTCCCCTGTGAAACGCCATCATTCCTAAAAATAAAATCACACAGTAAACATGAAATTTCTCTAAATATTCGTTTCCGTCCTTTGATCTTCGGCAGCACGTGGAGCGCTCCCGGAGTTCTGCCGCCAATGGAAACTTTAATGCAGCAATTTTGCTCATTAAACCGGATCCTATTGTGAACGTCCTCGGCATTATGTATCACTTGCGCCCTATTAATGCAGCGATCACTCGCACATCTGTATTTGATCTGACGGACAGACGCACGCAGCGACAGATCGGTATTATTCCAGCCGCTTAGATGTCATCCATTAATGGAAGGTTTAATAAGGTCTATCCTGCACGGGTCTTATAGTTACTGTCACCAGAATTAAAGGGGTCCTCCTGTTATATGGAAATAAAGACTAATAACTCAACAGAAAAAGTTCTGAAACTTTCTGATAAACTCTTTTTCAAAATCTCTGCTTGTTGTCAGTGATTGTGAACATTCTCGTTTACAACCAGAGGCTAAAAACCTGTCTTGACCTAGCTTCTTACTGCTGAGGGTTTGTTACAATTTGATCCCTTGCTGATTTTGTAAGTTTGCCCACTGTCAAAGACATGAACAGTCTAGAATTTTTAGGCTAGGTTCATTTTACCAGTGAGAGATAGATTATATATAAATAAAAAAAAACAGAAAATCACATTGTCAAAATTATATATATTTATTTGCATTGTGCACAGAGAAATAAGTATTTGATCCCTTTGGCAAACAAGACTTAATACTTGGTGGCAAAACCCTTGTTGGCAAGCACAGCAGTCAGACGTTTTTTGTAGTTGATGATGAGGTTTGCACACATGTTAGATGGAATTTTGGCCCACTCCTCTTTGCAGATCATCTGTAAATCATTAAGATTTCGAGGCTGTCGCTTGGCAACTCGGATCTTCAGCTCCCTCCATAAGTTTTCGATGGGATTAAGGTCTGGAGACTGGCTAGGCCACTCCATGACCTTAATGTGCTTCTTTTTGAGCCACTCATTTGTTGCCTTGGCTGTATGTTTCGAGTCATTGTCGTGCTGGAAGACCCAGCCACGAGCCATTTTTAATGTCCTGGTGGAGGGAAGGAGGTTGTCACTCAGGATTTGACGGTACATGGCTCCATCCATTCTCCCATTGATGCGGTGAAGTAGTCCTGTGCCCTTAGCAGAGAAACACCCCCAAAACATAATGTTTCCACCTCCATGCTTGACAGTGGGGACGGTGTTCTTTGGGTCATAGGCAGCATTTCTCTTCCTCCAAACACGTCGAGTTGAGTTAATGCCAAAGAGCTTAATTTTAGTCTCATCTGACCACAGCACCTTCTCCCAATCACTCTCAGAATCATCCAGATGTTCATTTGCAAACTTCAGACGGGCCTGTACATGTGCCTTCTTGAGCAGGGGGACCTTGCGGGCACTGCAGGATTTTAATCCATTACGGCGTAATGTGTTACCAATGGTTTTCTTGGTGACTGTGGTCCCAGCTGCCTTGAGATCATTAACAAGTTCCCCCCGTGTAGTTTTCGGCTGAGCTCTCACCTTCCTCAGGATCAAGGATACCCCACGAGGTGAGATTTTGCATGGAGCCCCAGATCGATGTCGATTGACAGTCATTTTGTATGTCTTCCATTTTCTTACTATTGCACCAACAGTTGTCTCCTTCTCACCCAGCGTCTTACTCATGGTTTTGTAGCCCATTCCAGCCTTGTGCAGGTCTATGATCTTGTCCCTGACATCCTTAGAAAGCTCTTTGGTCTTGCCCATGTTGTAGGGGTTAGAGTCAGACTGATTCATTGAGTCTGTGGACAGGAGTCTATTATACAGGTGACCATGTAAGAGCTGTCTATAATGCAGGCACCAAGTTGATTTGGAGCAATAACTGGTCTGGAGGAGGCTGAACTCTTAATGGTTGGTAGGGGATCAAATACTTATTTCTCTGTGCACAATGCAAATAAATATAGATCATTTTGACACTGTGATTTTCTGTTTTTTTTTTATATATAATCTATCACTCACTGGTAAAATTAACCTAGCCTAAAAATTCTAGACTGTTCATGACTTTGACAGCGGGCAAACTTACAAAATCAGCAAGGGATCAAATACTTATTTCATTCACTGTATCATCATATCACCTGGAATTGTGACAAATTACAAACTCCGCTCTACTATGTCTGTAAAACCTATAAGGGTGTATTCAGATGTTGCAGTTTGAGTGTGGTAAAAACGCATTTGAAAACCGAATGCGTTTTTATTACAATTTCATGCATTTTTCGATGCGTTGTCATTTTTAGGGTAAATAACAATGAAAAAGGTTGTTTCTGTATTTTGGGTAGAGTTCAGACACATCTTGGTATCTCACAGTCGTACAGCCGCAAACGCGTAACAGCTGGTGAATGGCGTTCTGGTGCAGGGGATTCGTAGACACCTTCTTAAAATGCAGCCACACTTAAGTACGAGTTGTGATTAATTACTGCTTCCTAATGAGAGATTTAACTACGAATATTACAATATATTAACATACGTCTCACACTCGGTGCAAACGAAGAAATCAACAACCCCGAGGCCCAGATTAACTGAACGAGCAGGAAACAACGCGGCGCTCACAGAGGTATTTCATTATTATAAATGCGGCCAAAATAGAGGAAAACCACATAAAAATGATCGGCTAATGATCCGAGATCAGATTCACACAGGTCGTTCTGTATCACAATCCAACATTCTGTCCGATCCCAACGAGACCCAAACAGAGACCTTCAGGAGGAGAGAGCAAGAATCTCATATAAATATGCAAAGTCAGCGAAAACTTCTCCAGACGGGATAATTCCCTTATATTTTCCATCACAACAAGAAACAAAAAGAAAATCTTTCACACCCAATGAGACCAAAAGTGAATCAGAAATATTAGAGTTGATACAATGTATCAGAGAAATTGTGACCCGGGAGCAATATTATGTGGTGTGTCCTGTTCTGTATTATAACGTATGTGGTTACACCCCATATAGAAATCCGCTGTGGAGCTAGTTTATATACAGTGTCCGGGATTCACAATTGTCAACAGTTTCCAACAATCTTTCTTTACAAGCCAAATGATTATTTACCATTGTATCATCTCTACCTTTGATCATCAATTATACAGGTCACATAAAGTATCATTCTGCAAAAACAGCACATTCACTGTATGCACGTTACATCCCGTATCATACTCCAGAGCTGCACTCACTATTCTGCTGGTGGAGTCACTGTGTACATACATTACATTACTTATCCTGTACTGATCCTGAGTTACATCCCGTATCATACTCCAGAGCTGCACTCACTATTCTGCTGGTGGAGTCACTGTGTACATACATTACATTACTTATCCTGTACTGATCCTGAGTTACATCCCGTATCATACTCCAGAGCTGCACTCACTATTCTGCTGGTGGAGTCACTGTGTACATACATTACATTACTTATCCTGTACTGATCCTGAGTTACATCCCGTATCATACTCCAGAGCTGCACTCACTATTCTGCTGGTGGAGTCACTGTGTACATACATTACATTACTTATCCTGTACTGATTCTGAGTTACATCCCGTATCATACTCCAGAGCTGCACTCACTATTCTGCTGGTGGAGTCACTGTGTACATACATTACATTACTTATCCTGTACTGACCCTGAGTTATATCCTGTATTATACTCCAGAGCTGCACTCACTATTCTGCTGGTGGAGTCACTGTGTACATACATTACATTACTTATCCTGTACTGATCCTGAGTTACATCCTGTATTATACTCCAGAGCTGCACTCACTATTCTGCTGGTGGAGTCACTGTGTACATACATTACATTACTTATCCTGTACTGATCCTGAGTTACATCCTGTATTATACTCCAGAGCTGCACTCACTATTCTGCTGGTGGGGTCACTGTGTACATACATTACATTACTTATCCTGTACTGATCCTGAGTTATATCCTGTATTATACTCCAGAGCTGCACTCACTATTCTGCTGATGGAGTCACTGTGTGCATACATTACTTATCCTGTACTGATCCTGAGTTATATCCTGTATTATACTCCAGAGCTGCACTCACTATTCTGCTGGTGGAGTCACTGTGTACATACATTACTTATCCTGTACTGATCCTGAGTTACATCCTGTATTATACTCCAGAGCTGCACTCACTATTCTGCTGGTGGAGTCACTGTGTACATACATTACATTACTTATCCTGTACTGATCCTGAGTTATATCCTGTATTATACTCCAGAGCTGCACTCACTATTCTGTTGGTAGACAGCCTGTATTAGGGTGCAGTCACACATGAAATATTTGCCTTGTATTTCCACAGTGTAAAAATACTCTCTGCGGAAAACTTTACAGAAGTTTAAGGGTATGTGCACACTGCTTATTTTTGTCTGTTTTTCGGGCCGTAAATGGCTGAAAAATCGGAAGCAGAACGCCTCCAAACATCTGCCCATTGATTTCAATGGGAAACACGGCGTTCTGTTCCGACGGGGCATATTTTTAAGCGCCCGTTTTGAAAAATGGCTGCGTAAAAAAAACGCCCACGAAAAAAAACTGCATCCCAATTCTTGAGTCGTTTTTGGAGCCGTTTTTCATTCGTATTTTCAGACGTTACGGACGCTGCCGTATGAACAAAGCTTCAGAGATCTTCACTATTCCAGGATGGTGTGTGGAGCTTCCGGCACCTCCCATCAGAGTCATTGGCAGTGAGAAGGTTAATCATTGACCATACTCATCACTATATTCACCTGCAATAAAAAGGTGGGAATTTCGTGCGTCTTCCGTCTATATCACCTGTCCTTGGTTATGGCGGTTCATCATATATTTATTAATAACACGTTATAATTTGTTGATGTTGCGCTCTGCGGTATTTATCAGCTTTCGCCCTTCTCTTTGGATTTGGTCACGCGCCCATATTGCGTTTTTTGCCTTAATTTTCACGAAATCATAGCAATACGCAATTGTTTTGTTGAGATCTTTCTAGAATTGCCGCAATAACTTCCTTCTTACTGCGACGTGTGAATCGACCCTCATTGTAAATTGAAGGCAGTTCCTTGTGTTTCTTCAGGTTCTGCGGCCTCAGAGCCGAGTCCCTACATGTAGAAGTGAAGCTCAATAATGGAGACGTCTTCAGAATCGCCGGCACTTCCTAACAGGTGACGTCCGCGCCCCGGACTATTGCCCGGGTCACCTTGTCCCCAGGATCGGGACTTTTTCATCAAGACAGAGATGAAGATATTTCAATAAGATGAAGTGAGGCTCAGTCACGGGGCGGAAACATTTCTCCGCATCTCCTGCCTGACCGGCTTTGATAAATGACTTTGATCGTTGGACTAAATGCGACGACTCTGATACGGATTTAACATTTTCAGAAAGACGAAAAGATATCAAAAGTGGGAGGAATAGGCGCAGCGGCTCGTTCATGTGAAGGTTCCTGTGTGGAGCGTTACTTATTACCTCCTCACCGGCACCGCGCTGACCTTAACCACTTAGGGTATGTTCACACGGCCTATTTTCGCCAATAAACGCCCGAAAAACGGCCGAAAAATTGAAAGCAGAAACAACACCTCCAACGCCTCCAAACATCTGCCCATTGATTGCAATGGGAAAAACGGCGTTTTGTTCCGACGGGCCGTTTTTTTACGCGGCCGTTTTGAAAATAGCCACGTAAAAAAACGGCCGCAAAAAAGAACTGAAGGTCACTTCTTGGGACGTTTTTGGAGCCGTTTTTCATTAACTCTATACAAAACAGCTCCAAAAACGGCCGCGGAAAACGCAGCGAAAATCGCGAGTGGCTTAAAAAAACGTCTAAAAACCAGGAGCTGTTTTCCCTTTCAGATGTTTTTGACTCCACATGTGAACATACCCGTACTGCCCACAGGGCCTGGCTGGCGTCACCGACGTCTCCAGGTAAAGAATGATCAGCGCTCCTTAGGCCCTGTTCACACAGAGTTTTTTGCAGGCAGAAAATTCTGCCAGGAAAAATCAGCTGCGGCTTCTTGAAGTGGTTTTGCACCACACGCGTTTTTTGCTGCGTTTGTTCGAGGCTTTTTTTTTTAGCCACCTCTTCAACAGAAAGATGGACTAACCGTGTTTTTCTGCCGAAAAACGCGTCAAACAACGCATTTATTTCCTTCTCCCATTGATTTCAATGGGGTTTTTGAGGCAGAAAACGCCTCAAGATAGGGCATGTCGCTTCTTTTTACCGCGAGCGTTTTGTTTGCTCACGGTAAAAAAAAGGTCTCCAGTCAATTTCGGACGTTTTGTGCCGTGGTAAAAAAGCTCTGTGTGAACAGGGCCTTAGAAAGCCGGCGCACACCAAGTAACCGCATCATGTGATCTGCCAAGAGGGGTGAAGCACAAGATGTCAAGGAGCGACTCGTCCTACTGATGGGGATGAGAGGATAGGAAATCGACCAGGCCGCCGCAAGGACGGGTCATCGTGGGTCACTTTGTTTTATGGCACGAGGTGCGAAGAAATGGCTGCAGAAGGAATGATGGGGGTTTTGGTTCTGATAGTTGTTCCAATGTGGCTAAATACCCCAAAATGCACATTTACAGTAAAAATAATCATCATCACCCCCAAAAGCAATTCTGTTCTTGGAAAGCTGAGTGACAACCTGCATGGCCACCATTATAGCTTCTGGGGTTGTCACCCAGCTTTCCGAGAAGCCTGAATGGCAATCCTGTCTTGTTACATAATAAAGCTGATACTTATTTACAATATATTTATCTCTAGGAAAGATGAGTGACAACCAATATGTCCGCTATTTCCACTCCTACGTAGGTTGAGACCCAGCTTTTCCAGACTCCTGAATGCCATATGGACCCGGTGACACCATCGCTGCCTCCTATATTATTGGGAAAGCTGGATGACCGCCCCTGGGGAATCTGTCATTGTTGCCACGTTGGTTGTTCTCTAGATTTCCCAGAAACAAATGTAACAAAATAATTCTGAACACAATTTGGCAGAAGAAGAAAGTTTATGGATTGGGGAAAAAGTTTCTAGGGGCAGCGATTGTGACGAATACAACTGCTCTTCATTGTAAATACTAGACCAAGTGCAATAAATAACCGGCGCCAAGCCCTCGCTATAGCTCCAGCAGTATATACCGTATACTAATCTCTTCCATAGAGGAGATGACCTGCAGCCACATTGACTGATCGCCGAGTCTGATCCTGAGCAATCACAGAGGCCCTGGAATCACTGAATACGTCCTGCTGGTAAAGATGGCGGTGGTTAATGGCTTCCCAGACTGCGCTACGCGGGAGAGATTCATCACGCTCCGTTATGTGACCATCTGGGATCGATTAACCTATTTCTAAATAAGCAGAAACCGCGATCTCACCTGTTTAATGAGTTACAGCAGAAATGAATAATTTAAGAATAGAATGTGCGAGGGAAAGAGACGTAAAATATCGCACAACAAAATCCAGTCATTATTTCCTCAAGCTGCTTGCGCTCTTATTTTTCACGTAATTATTACCATTTAGCCGGTGCGGCTGTTTCCCAGAGGATCATGGGAATATTTCATACAGCAGCCTAGATTGTGCAGGTCAGATCATGATCGCCTGCTCAGCCCGGCCTCCCCTGACTCCCCACATCATCATCATCATCATCATCACTAATGTCGCGCCACTTTCCAGGAACTCCTCACATTTCACTCTAAGGGTATGTTCACACGCACTAATTACGGACGTAATTCGGGCGTTTTTGCCCCGAATTACGTCCGAAAAATGCGCTTCGATAGCGTTGACAAACATCTGCCCATTGAAAGCAATGGGCTGACGTTTGTCTGTTCACACGAGGCGTATATTTACGCGCCGCTGTCAAATGACGGCGCGTAAATAGACGCCCGCGTCAAAGAAGTGACCTGTCACTTCTTGGGGTGTATTTGGAGCCGTTATTCATTGACTCCAATGAAAAGCAGCGCCAATTACGTCCGTAATGGACGCGGCGTTCAAGCGCCTGCACATGCAGTTACGGCTGAAATTACGGGGATGTTTCCTCCTGAAAACATCCCCGTAATTTCAGCCGTTACGGACGCTGTCGTGTGAACATAACCTAATGCCGGAGCGTTTGACCCAGATATCGGTTTAATACGACGCGGAGGCTCAAACCGCAGAACTTCTAGAAAATGCAGCCAGCGAAAAGGTGGAAGAGGCGTAACGCCACCCAATGTCTGGTAATATAACGGTGGCTGCGCCAGCTTCTCCGTGATTAAAGGGCCGGTGTCACTATATAAAGCTCAATCCTTCTATAATTAAAAGTTCTGCAACTTTCCAACAGACAACGACCTCACTTATCAATAGTGTCTAACAGGAAAACTGGCACATAACCAATCAGAGCTAAGCAGTCATTTTTTTTTAATCTGCTCTGCATTTTTTTTTAAATTATTCACCAGTTTCAAGATCTCTGCTTGCTGTTTACATACAGAGGTTGAAAACCTCATCACATCTACCCACACCTACAATTGTATGCAGACCAAACAATCCTCTATGAAGTTAAACAGTCTGAAGTCTAGATTGATACATTGTACCTGCACTGATACATTGTAACAAACTCTCAGGATAATTTGTGCTGCTGAAGTGTTTAGCTCACACAGGATTGCCTAGACTGGATGCAATAGCAGCAAAGTGAGGCAGATGTGAGAAGTATTAGGCGTTCACAAGAATGCTCCCATTCACTGACAACAAGCAGAGGTATTGAAAATGGTGAGGAATTGAAATGCAAAATATATTACAGTTACACATTTTAAATCTTTCTCTATTGTTACTTTGTTTCAAGGAGTACAGAGGATTGGGAAGGAGCAGAAATATTTTATCCAGCAACATTTAGGGATTATTCAGATGTTGCGGCAGAGATGTGGCTTAAACCGCATTAAAAAGTGCGTCCAAAATAGATTTGGTTTAATTTTTTACTGCAACAACATAAAAAAATGCACCAAATTGCAGGAATAAATGCAAGCAAATTAACCACATCTTAACTGTAACGTGTGAATACAGACTGAGGGGACGTTCACACGGCCTAGTTTGTAATTAAAAACCCACTTTTTCCCTTATAAAGTACTTTAATATGAAATGTTTTTTTAAAACATTACATATATTTGGTATCGCCGCATCTGTAACAAATCCACCTATAAAGCGATTATGTTATTTGAACCGCACGGTGAACACCGTAAAAAAATTAAATAAAAAACAATGCCAGAACTGCTGTTTTCTATTCATCCTGCCTTGAAAAAAAAGTGATCAAAAAGTTGCATGTACTCCAAAATGGTACCAATAAAAACTAGAAGTCGTCCTGCAAAAAACAAGCCCTCATACAGCTGCATTGGTGTAAATATAAAAAAATGATGTCTCTTAAAACATGGCGACACAAAAACAAATAATTTTTAAAAATACGTGTTTTTACTGTGTAAAAGTAGTAAAACATACAAAATCGATATAAATTTGGTATCGCTGCAATCGTAATAACCCGCTGAATAAAGTTATTGTGTTATTTATACCACACGGTAAACGGAATAAATCTATGACGCAAAAAAATTTGCATGTCACTTCTTGAGCCAATTTTGGAGTCGTTTTTCATTGGGTCAATAGAAAAACTGCTCCAAAAACGGACGTAAAAAACGCATCAAAAAACGCTTGATGCATAAAAAACGGCTGTAAATCAGAGGCTTTCCCTTGAAAACGGCTCCGTATTTACAGACGTTTTTTGTTAAGGCGAAATTCACATGAACGTGTGCGTTTTTTGTGCGTTGCAGTTCCGTGTGTCATCAGTGTTTGCTGCGTGGCTGCGTGATTTTCGCGCATATGCCGGCCTTATGACACGCGGTTTTGAGGTTTAGAAAAAGAAATTAAGGAGGTGCTTTTATTTTTCCCTTCGTTTCTTGATCTACTGTTGTGCGAATCACGCAAGTGAGAAGTGCTTCCGTGTGCTGCGCGTGATTTTCACACACCCATTGACTTCAATGGGTGCGTGCTGCGCAAAACATGCTCAAGTATAGGACATGTCGTGAGTTTTACGCAGTGGACACGCTGCGTGAAAAACACGGAATGTCTGAACAGCCCCATTCACTAACATAAGTCCGTGCGACATGCGTTATTTTCACGCGCGTATCATTGACGTGAACTACGCTCGTGTAGGTAAGGCCTAAGCGTGTGAACATAACCTTAGGCCTTATTCAGACGAATGTTGTATACGTCTGTCTGCTGTCCGTTAAAACAACGGACAGCACACGGACCTATGCAATTCAATGGGGCTATTTAGACGTCCGTGATTTTTCTCCGCTATTTAGACGTCCGCTTCATGTTTCCATTGCGTGAGACACTGCATGTCCTATATTGGTGCGTTTTTGCGAACCACATCGCCCCTTGCAGTCTATGGGTGCGTGAAAATAACGGACAGCACACGGTAGTGTTAGGCTAAGTTTACACTGAGTTTTTTGTCGAGTTTTTGGACACGGAAACCGCGCCAAAAAGCTCGTCAAAAACGGCCTGAAAATGCCTCCCGTCTATTTCAATGGGAGGCTGGGGCGGTTTTCTCCCGCGAGCGGTAAAACCAGCTTGCGGGAGAAAGAAGCGACATGCCCTATCTTCGGGCGTTTCCGCCTCTGACCTCCAATTGACTTTAATGGGAGGCAGAGAGAGTGTATTTCGCGTCATTTTATGCCCGCAGCACCCAATGGCCGCGGGCGAAAAATGCAGCGAAAATCGGCGTGCAGGGAGAGGAAAATCTGCCTCAAACTTACAAACGGAATTTTGATGCAGAAATTACAAATAACAGCCTCGTCAAAAGAAGTGCAGGACACTTATATACATTATATGCAGGACACTTCTTGGGACGTAATTGGAGCCGTTTTTCATTGACTCCAATGAAGAACAGCTCCAAATTCCGTCCGCAAAAGACGCCGCGAAAAACGCGAGTACGAGCAATTAGGGTATGTTCACACGGCAGCGTCCGAAACTGCCAAAATTATGGGGCTCTTTCCAGGAGAAAACAGCCCCGTCATTTCAGCCGTAACGGCATGTGCAGGCGCTTGAACGCCGCGTCCATTACGGACGTAACTGGAGCTGGTTTTCCATGGAGTCCATGGAAAACGGCTCAATTTACGTCTGAAGAAGTGACATGACACGGGCGCGGGCGTCTATTTACGCGCCGTCTTTTGACAGCGACGCGTAAATATACGCCTTGTGTGAACAGACAAACGTCAGCCCATTGCTTTCAATGGGCAGATGTTTGCCAACGCTATCGAGGCGCATTTTCGGATGTTAATCGAGGCGTAAAACGCCCGAATTACGTCCGTACATAAGCCGTGTGAACATACCCTTACTTCTGAAATTCAGGAGCGGTTTTCTCCTGAAAACAGCTCCGTAATATCAGATGTAATTGCAGTTATCGTGTGCACATACCCTTACCCATCTCCCCCACTTTCCCGGGATGAACCTTCAGACTCTTATTATCCCTGTTATTATTTGGTAGCGCCCGGATCGATTCCTCCGCCTCAGACAAGAATCTGTTCTCTCCACATCATAAACCTGCTATAATTACTGCAATGTATAACATTGTAACCGGAATCACGAATATCTGCCCAGGCATAGAGGCGGCAGTCACAGGGCGTCCTGCCACATAAGAGCCTGGCAGTGCCAGTCCCAGCAGTAGTGACGTATCATTGCCAACTGCACAATGTAACATGGAGCTCACTACTAATACAGTGTGTACAGCGTGATATCATATGATGGGGGCTGCTTTTAAATTGGATCGCTAGAACATCAAGCCAGGAAACCAAGGGGCAAGTATAGGACTCATACAGTTGTAGCAGAGCTGAGTTTGTCGTTTGGCACAGCTGACAGTCATCCCATCATTTCTTCTCTGTAACATATAGGACGGGTGACATCTTATGACTGCTGCATCTATGGTGAAAGATCCTTCTCTTGAAATAGCGGAGCAGGTAATCTCCGCCGTGATCCGCAGCCGCCGTACACCTTGTACTTTTTTCGTTAATCATCTTGGAGAATAGACGGGGTATTTAGAGGGTATTTTCATGTGATGGGAATTGACGGCTCTGAGTGTATGGAATGAATAGACGAGCAGCGGAGCAGGGAAGGATTACGCTTAATTTCTGTGCAGGGATACAACAGCGCAGCGGCGGCAGCACCGCCATCGTCGTGGGTAGCCATTGTTCCGGCAGTTCGCTAAGCCCCCCATAGAACCAGACGATGAAGTACTTGTCGCTGGAGGTAATGATCAGGATCCCTCCTGGGTAAATTAACACATTGCAACTGAAACGAAACCACCAGAGGTCAAACTGGATTAAATGTTACCTGCTGACGAAAAGTTCCTCCGTCCCCGGGAGCAGAGCCTCACTTGAAAACTTTCACTTTGATTGCAATTTGAGTAATTCAAGAGGAACATGTGTAATCCAAATCTCTCTAGTGAGGACACGTAACCCCACGCCAACGAATGACGCGTCTGAGATGTGAACCCCAGAAAGGGCGACGGATGGACGACAAAGGCGACTCTAAATCTCCCAGGTCCAGTCCCTACTTCATCACCATTTTACCTTTACACCTGGACATAATCTCCATATAATTATTAGAATATTTGTAAAACCATCTGCTTTACTTCTTTATTTATTCTCTAGTCACATCCAGAGCTGCATTCTCATTTCTGCCGTCTCTCGTCTGAGAGTCAACACTAGCATTTGCTTTGCATTGCAATATTACTTACCTAGTCTTCTCTAGAGCTGCATTTACAATTCTGTTGTCTCCTCTTTTATACACCATTCACATCCAGAGCTGCATACATATTTCAGCCATCTACAGTCTGAGTTGCTGCTATGCTTATCACCAATATTTGCTTTACTTAATTGTGCTGATCATGAGTTACCTGTTTTATACTCCAGTCGCATACAGAGCTGCAGTCCTCAGTTTGCTGATGAGAGGTGTGGAGCGCTGTAGAACAGGCTGGAGTAATATATTAATACATATTTGACTTTATTGTAACTCTTTCACTGCTTTAGTCCAGGACAAATCTGCAACTTGTTTTCAGAAATAAAAATACACTGATACCTGTGACAAGCGCTCCGGGTCTTTGTGTATTCTCACTTTAGGTTTGTGGCTTCTTTGTTCTTCCTCCGGTGACGCATTTCTGTCTTCATTCTGTTCAATATCTCAGGTTGCCCATTAGGTACATGCCGGTGCTGCTGGGGCTCACTGGGCGCCACCTAGTGGTCTGTACTGGTCCTTACAATTGTGGCTTCTCTCTATAAAGAAAAGCATAAACACTGGTGTTACCTATTGCTACCTAAACAGTTGTAGCGTAATGTTGTGCAGCACGCAGGTGCATTGTGGTCACGAGCTCTGTGTAGACGTTGTCCTGGTCGGGTTACAACCTAGAACGCAGCAGGGCTAAGGACGTAGGTTATACATGTGCCCGCTATGCCCCTTGCTGATTTATTAGGTAGACAGGTGAGTGACCCTGACCTCCGGTAACCTGCCCTGACCTAGTCCTGCTCACACTGCTGCATTTTATTACAGTGTCTCAGTCTTGATCCATGCACAGGCCGTTAGCTGTGATGAGCGTAGATCGTGCCTCTCAATGCAAACCAGAATGTTCCCATTTACTGACAGCAAGCAGATATGTTGAAAATTGAGAAGAATTGAAATGCAAAGTCTATTAGAAAGCTGCGGAACTTTTTATTCTACAATTATTCGCACACGACTCACATTGGCCTCCCGGGCGATGACCCCGTGTAGACCTGGTGGGACATTACGTGCTCCGGCTCCATGTCGTCCCGGCACCATCACACCTATTCTCCTCAGGAAATCTTAGATTACTGTAAGAAGTCATACATCACAGGCCGGCACTCGCAGCTTCTGACACTCGCGTCTTTCTGCCCCACGCGTATTACTTTGATTACAGTTCAGGCAGAAGGATGAGATTTATCAAAGTGCCGCGTGTATAGGAAAATTCTGCGCTTTGTCTGCTTCTTAAGGCTACAACATGAAAATCAAATAATCCGCCAGCACCGAGGGATTAGGAAGGAGACGATTCCTGCAGCACATGCATTTTAAAACCAACGCTGGAGGCAGAAAGAGAGACGAGCCACAGAGAGAAGCGGCAGCAGGAGGAGACGGGGTGCAGGGTCGCCCTTCATGTGTGAACCTCTAAATATACACAACCGTGAAGCCACTTACAGGATCTACGGAGCCTCTCAGTGGGGGGTAGTAGTAGAAATGAACGCCGGGACTGTGAAGACCTGCACGGCGACCGATGACACCGCAGCGGCTGCTTAGCATGGAAAACATATGATTCTGGTTCTGTAGGAAAGTAGAAGTGATCTGTTCCCAATTATAAGAATCTGCAATGATGTAGCTGAAAAGGCTCTAAATCTATTTGTAAGCCTCGTTTCCAGTTCTCTATATGTAGCCTGCAGTGTAAAGAATGGAGGCTGTTCTGGCTACCTCCAGGGTCCTGTTTATATGTATACATGTTAATAAACCTCTGGTCCATCTCGGATAAACTAATATACACATACATTAGATTACAGGAGTATGAGACTGGTTTTCCTTATAACAAAAAAAGTAGAAAGAAAAGAAACATAATTACAGTAGCGATGAGTACGTGACTCTGGATGAAAACCTCCATTCTTTACACTGCAGGCTTCATGTTAGGGTTTGCTCACTGCAACGACTAACGCAATAGGTTTCTATCGTCTTTGTCGGTCAGCTTGTTGTTTACCCAGACGTTTCAAATTTTATAATGGTCGTCACCCAGCTTTCCCAAGTCCCTAAATGGCAAATCTAGCCAGTTACCAAGTATTACACCCTCGCTCCCATATAGCTCTAACGTGGTAGATTTGACATTCTGGGCTCTAGGAAAGTTGGGTGGCAGCCTCGGTGGGATCGATCATAGCGGCCATATTGCCACCCAGCTCTCTCAGAAACAAATATTAAAGAAACAAAACGTCAGACTATAGTTTTAACAAGTTTACAGAAGAGGGCGACGTACGTTTTTGTTTTTTTCATGAGATGTTCTCTTAAAATCGTATTACCTCCATATGCTGAAATTTAATGTAACCTGAATGCCACCTTTTTGTGCAGTGACGTCTCCTGCCAGTCCTGAGCTCGTGCCCGGGCACCGCTTCTCTCTTTGTATATTTTTCAATACACTTGTATAATTGTTTACGTCGGGGGATGATTAGATCTTTTCAGGTAACGGCTTATTATGTGACTGTGGGGGCTGACATCTCCAGCATACAGCCCTGACTGTGTGGCACATTGTATGGGTGAGGCTGGCAGAGCATGCATGGAGCTGGTACAGAGGACCTGGCTCTATGACTGCCCCCCTACCTGTCGGCCCACCTCCTCCATTCCTGGACTCAGCCGTCCCCTCCTGCTCCAGCCAGCAGGAGTCTAATGAAAAACAGCAGATGTTCTGTTTCCTTTCAATTTGCTCAATACATTAGCCTCATGCAAATCATATTTCATATCCAGCTGCGAGCCGCAAACAGTGGGACTGAGCACAGTCTGGGGTCTGCATGAAAGATTCCAGCGATAATCCCTCACCGAGTCCGTCCGCCGCTGCTCAAGATGTTGTCGTCTCGGAGACGGGACATAGAGGATGAAGAAGGATGTGAGTGTGGAACGCGTTTCAGACAGAATCACTGATGTACATAATGAGCGCAGACCGCTGCAGACAAACACAAAACCACACAGCCCCTTATAATGCCGCCGTCTCCTCAAATAGATTTGTATTCATAAATAATCTTACAAGCACATCGGCACTTACAAGATAAAGAACTGACCGTGCTGAATTACCAGGAATAGTTACCTGAGGGACAACTCCAAGCAATGGTGTGTCTTCCATGACCTTGTCGCATTACCCCTGGCAGCAACTATATTGATTTCTGTGGGAACTCTAGTAGGAGGAAAAGCTAGCTACTCTAGCTACTTCCTCAGTGATGTCACCAGTTCACTATATTTCCCAGATATACTTGATTAAGGTCACTGTTACTAGATCATGTTTTTTACTTCACAGACTCTGCGATTGACTGCCAGGGAGAGCTGAGAGAGGGAGGAGGAGGAGCCTCTGGGTGACCAGGTGACATATAAAGGAGTCCAATGAGCGCTAATATGGCCGACGAGAAGTAACGATCAGATATTTACTCCCTATCCCGGAAACTGAAAGCAGGAGAAGCCCGGGGCACAAACCGCTGCGCTGACTGCACAGGAGGAGTGAGGAGCGCGGGCGACATGTAATTACAGACAGGGGTTTTAGTTATTTATAGGAAATATATAAATTTATAGACGTTTATATGGCGGCTCGTCCCTACCAACAAATCTCACCCACGTTATTCTGGTCCTCAGCTCCCTGGCAGAGGGCAGAGATCGGGCACCGTGGATTGTGCAGAATTCACAGCATTTTTCTCTATTTTTATTTCTGGTATAAAAAGTAGTAAAAATCTATCCAAGCAGAGAAACGATTTATTATTTATTGTTACTATTTATTATTTAAATTTGAAAAAAAAAAAGAATAAAATAAAATCTTCTGATTCCGTGAAGAAGAAACATTTTATTTTCTAAAATAAGAAGCTCTTCATGGCGTCAGGTGACTGTGGTGCCAGGTTTGCCCCTCGGCAGTTTCTTTTCTTTGCCTTCCTCTCGGCCTGTCCCTGAGCAATATCGTCCCGTGGCTGCATAAAAAGGTCGCAGTCTGCTCCATCTGCAATATTCTGTACTGTGCCTTTAATGAGATTCAGCCTGAGAGCACAATTATAACCTCAACCCCAAGTATAATACCTGTCAGCATCGCCGAGGAGCCCGAGTCCTGCATGTCCACCGTCTAATTCATCGACTTTCCTCCAAAATTCTTTGCGCAGACCCTTTAATGTCTGAATTAATGTTCCTCCTAAAATAAGAAAATCTCCGTTAAATAGAAATCATCAACTTGTTAGAAATTCTACTGAACCGTTTAGGTTTCTGTGAAAGCTGGTGACATTCAATATGGCGCCTGTTACACGGGTTGTCACCCAGCTTTGCCTAGTTAGATAGTGATATGGGTATATAGCTGATGTATCATTGCATAACTAGGGATATTTGTCATTCAGGACTCCAGGAAAGCTGAGTGACAACCCCTGTTGGAGGTGCTCAGGTGGCCATGTTTTAGTTCTTTCAGAATGATCCGGGCAGTAGGATCTACAGTTGTGTGGATATAGCTCATTATAAATCTATATATATGCACTGTAAGCATCGCAGCCTCTCGTCTCCGTCCTGCGCCTCATCAGCAGTTTGCAGGCGCCGGTGACAGGTGTCGGTCGGCGCGGCGCACACTTTCTGATTACTGGGTACCTGTCATTCTCTTCTCTTGGGTTCGTCTCCAGCTTCTCTCCTGCTGGAATCCCCTTGACGGATAATCCCCTCACACATAAATAAATATGTAACGTTCCGCGGTTAATGCCGAGTATAAAATCTCCCATAAATATCCTGAACGGTTTCATTTCCTCCCTGATTTCTGTGTTTTCATTGCACTTTTTACGGTGAATGTATTGGATACTCCGGTGACGGAGACGTAGTGCGCCGCCGCTGCCAGTCCAACATTGTGCAGTTATTTAGCCATAAGACCCCTGTTCACACTGGTGGCAGCCGGGTCAGGGGGCAGTGTGCTGTCGATCAATCCGTCTGACAGATTTTCATATTTTTCACTTCTGCTCAGGTGTCACATTGACGTCCAGTACACCCCAGTAATCTCCTGGCCAAGTCATGACATCAGCGACTCGGACCGGTGGGTCGGTCGGTCGGTGGGTCGGTTGGTGGAGTTTTCGGTGGAAGATCTTGACCGGCCGCACAGAGTCCTGACCTCAACCCCATCCAACACCTTTGAGATGAAATTGAACAGAGATTACGAGCCCGGCCCCTCCCCCAACATCAGTGTCTGACCTCACAAATGATCTTCTGGGTGAATGGTCAAAAATTACCACAGACCCCAAAATATCTTAGAAAAGACCCCAGAAAAGTGGAAGATATTTTACTGCAAAGGGGGAACCAACTCTATATTAATGTCTATGGATTTGGAATGGGATGTGATAAAATCTCCTGGAGGTGGAATGTGTAGGGGGTCACATACTTTTCTCCATATAGTATATCTATTTCTGGGTAAGCTGGGTGATAACCAATATGGCTGCCAGTACAGGGAGATTTTTCAGCAGTCTAGAAAAGCTGGGTGATAGCAGAGTGACTGTTCCTGCGGGAGTTACCACCCAGCTTTCCTAGAACTCTGAACTGCAGTTTTACCTGACTGTGCACTGGTGATGAATCTTCTTATAATGAGGTAGATCTGCCATTCAGGTGCTTGGAAAAGCAGGATGAGAATCAAGTTGGAGCCATATTGGTTATTATCTAGCTTTACCGAAGCGGTAATGGGTCATATTGAATGTTGGGTGACAACCAATATAGCCACCATGCTGAGAGTTGTAGTTCCACCACAGCTCGAGAAACGCTTGAATCACAGTAACATCATCATCTTCCGGCAGGACGAGAAATAGATGATCATTTTTTGCCTTTAGCCGCATCCCTTGTAATATCCACATTGTCGTTATCTCTACATATTAAGTTCTTTACAGCCGGATGGGATGTGACGGTGAATCTGCAGACGATGGAAGGAGCGCAGGGTTTTTGCGCGCACGTCCGTCCTGGATTTTCTTTTCCGATCGACTAAATCCTTAATGAGTGGACTTCAGCTTTCAGCACGTGACGAATCTCGGGCGAGAGACACTGACTGGGCCGGAGTGATTAAAACGGTGTCTGGCAGGGCCCGGCGCTTGATGAATGTTTTCTGTAATGCCAGTACCGTCTCTATCACCGCGCTCACCCGGAGACATCTATCTTAGTCCACAGAGGACTCGGCTAATGGCATCTGAAGATCCCCCCAGCGCTTTTTAACCATGAACCTGTGAGAAGGGGCTGTCAGCGCTCCCCAATCAATACCGTACAGAAATAGCGCAGATTCTACCTGCCGCCTCGTGTTACTGGCAGAGAGCGCCGTGATCCCGAGCATCAATAATCTGCTGCTCCCTGCAAACTGAATGTCCTGCGACGTGGAGGGCTCCCCGGTGATTCATACCCGAAATAAACACCGCGCCCGCGTCCATTACACCCTCATTATAATATAAAGCAAAAAAAAAAGAGAAATGTATTATTTATGCCATTGGTCGGGCGCATTTTCTAAGAAGTCAGTCGAGAAAACCTAAAATAAACTAAAAAAATAAAAACCTAACAAAAATATAAATAAAATACAAAACGGATAAAATCGGAAATTAAGTCAATAATGAAATGAACATTTCCTACAATTCATCGGTAAACACAAGTCCCGGAGTTGCCCAAGTATTGTTACCATTCATTATCTCAGATTCTGGGAAAGCTGGGTGACCATCAATATGGCTGCCTTTTCTGCTTTCACAGGATTGTCACCGTGAAAAGTGATATATCCATCCCCTGCATCACTGGATAACAAGGCGGATTTACCATTCAGACCTCTGAGAAAGCTGGATGACAACCTTTGTGAGGGATGTAATGAGATAAGGTCTCACCCAGCTTTTCTAGACCCCTGAATTACAAATCAGCCTAGTTATACAGCAATGTGAGGGTGAGGGTGGGGGAGAGGTGTCAATTTATACCTGTGAGAAAGTTGGGTGACCACTGCAGTAGGAGCCATATTGGTGGTCACCCGGCTATTCCAAAAAATTATTTCACAGAGAAATAACTAAAAAAATAAATAAAAATGCAACTAATTGCCAGTCCTTCATTTGTCCTTGATTTGTCTTCTTTGTCTTTTTGTTTTTTTTTAGGTTTTGAATATTTGTAATTATAACACATTGAAAACTTTATGATCTTCCGCAGCCAGATATATATATATGGGATTAACTCCACAAAACCAGGGTGTGACATTTCACAGTATGACACTCCGTCTACATGACAAGTTGAGTCTCTTAGTAGTTTGCTTGGCGCGTGCTGTGCCACTTATTAATTCCAAGACTTTTTTTGCATTGTAAATTCAGAGTTCTGTTGGTTTCCGGTTACCAGAGCTCAGTGCATTGTGGGAGCCCAGATGACTGTTATACTGGTCGAGCTGAGTGGCTAGGTCACATCTTCATAGGGGTCAGAGCTACGTTTTTCTGATACAAAGCTCCAAATTCACTGCACAGACATAGTAACATGATAACATTCTGCTGCCTGCAGTCACCACTAGGGGGAGCTCACTACATACAGATATGTACAGCTCCAATAGAGTTACATGATAACATTCTGCTGCCTGCAGCCACCACTAGGGGGAGCTAACTGCATACGGTCTCATTATTGAGGTCAATGTATAATCAGTCTGCAGTAAGCTCCTGAGCTCCCTCTAATGGTGGCTTCTGGCCACCAGATGTTTATCATGTAACTGTCTATGCAGGGGATTTGGAGCTCTATCAGAAAAAGGAGCTCTGACCTCTATAAAGTTATATTAAGAAAATAATCAGCAGACAATTTTGTATTCTGGCCAAAGACATCACAAAAGTTAATGGTGCGACCGTTAACTATTATTGTGAGGTTTGTAGGACTAATATGATTGTTTCCAACCAATGGGACTTTGTCCCATAGTTTGTAAGTAGCAGATTTTATTTCTAGGTCATTACTCACTAAACGCTGTGATCAGGGTCGGACTGAGACAATAAAGCAGCCCTGGCACACAAGCCCCACCAGCCAACACACTCTGTCTAAAACCGGCCCTGGCCCTGAGCCCCCCAGTCACAGCCCCCCAGTCACAGCGCACGTCGGTCTATTCGGTCCAAAGGGATTTCTGTTGAATCTCAGATTACCGCACTTTTTTAAGAGGTGGAGATGCGTTCCAGTGGAGCAGCGAGCTCACAGCTTATGTGCTCAACATTCAGCTTTCCCCTTCGAGCAACACCTCCGGGGGGGGGGGGGGGTGACGGAATGTGATACTTGATTGAATGATAAGTATATTGCTGAAATCTGCAATAATGTTCTGTAAAAGAAAACTGGATCTGCTGCATAAGTAACTTTCTTATGCAGCAACCTCCTCACTACACCGCCTCCACCCAGCGAGGTCTCCTCTCAGACAAGGCCACACTTCAGGGTATAAACCAGGGTCCACACAGAAGACACTGCTTAAGCACCAGATCAACAGCTCCGGCTGATCTCTGAGCACTGTTATTGTCCCCATAAGACCAAATGTAAATGTCACTTCCAGCAGGAATAAGAACTTGTCATCTTTGGAAGAATTTGTGGCCGACAGTTGAAAGCAGAGGTAGCGCACTGGTAAGGATCTCTGCATATTAATTAGAGCTGCGAGGCCCATGTGAGTTCTATCCCCGGGATCTCCAGCCTTAAAAGCAGTTAACCCCCAAGTTGTCATGTCCCAATGTCATCTGAGGTTTTTCTTGTTGAATTTCCGATTACCCGTTTTTAAAAGATGTGAAAAATGCATCCTAGTAATGCTGCCGTGCAGCTAGCTCACAGCTTGTGTGATCCAAGCTGAGCGCAGGAATCACTTCTGTACTATGTGGGTTCTAACCCCCATGTTGTCTCCCACGTTGTCCCCCACGTTGTCCTCCTGGTGACCATGGGCTCAAAAGAGACAGCTGCATAAGTAACTTTAGTTACATAATTAACTGTCTTATGCAGCAACAATCTCACTGCACACCACTATAAACATCACCCAGCAGAGTACCCTTTTGGACAATCCACACATGAGGATTTGAACCAAGGGCTGCATAGAAGACACTCACTGTTCAGACACCACTTAATCACCACACCACCAGCTCACATTGCCATCTTAGCTTTCTTATTGTCCCCATAAGACCAAATTAAATCATGACTTCCAGCAGGAATAATAACATGTCATCTGTGAAAGAGTTTGTGGCTGGCTCTCAACAGCAGAGGTAGTGCGCTGGTAATGTTCTCTGCTGAGAAACTAGAAGTGTCAGAGACATGTTGGTTCTATCCCCAGGATCGACTTACCTGCAAACGCTGATGCTGCTGCAGAATCAGCTGTAGCCTCTGGTGCCGATGTGGCCGTCACGATGCAGGACCTGTGAGTGACGTCACAGATCTGCACTGTCACAAGCTGGGCGTTCTGAAGAGAAGAGGATGTTACTTCTCATCAGAGCGCCCAGCTAGTGAAAGTATTAAAAACGCCCCGATGTACGCACATAATACACGCCCACTTGGACTTGTACTTTTAAACACACCCACTTGGACTTTTGCAAGCCTCATTTGCATAACTACAAAAATGGTCATAACTTGGCCAAAAATGCTCGTTTTTTTAAAATAAAAACGTTACTGTAATCTACATTGCAGCGCCGATCACAGGCAATAGCAGATAGGGGTTGCAAAATCTGGTGACAGAGCCTCTTTAAGCCCTAAACCACCATGCTGTCTTGCAGCTGCTGCTGTCCTGCTGCTGCTGCTGCCCTCCCCAATGTGATCTAAGGTTTTTCTTGTTGAAGGTCCGATTACCCGTTTTTAAAAGAGGTGAAAAATGTGTCCTCACAAAGCTGCTGTGCAGCTAGCTCACAACTTGCGTGATCCGAGTTGAGCACAGGAATCACTTCTGTACAATGTGGGTTCTAACCCCCACGTTGTCCTCCTGGTGACCATGGGCTGCTCCCCCCTTCCCAAAGTGCCACCTATGGAGGGATGGATGCTGATACCTGTTTGAGTGAAGAGTATATTGCTGAAATCTGTAATAATCTACTACATAAATACAGCTGTCTCAAAAGAGACAGCTGCATAAGTAACTTTAGTTACATAATTAACTGACTTATGCAGCAACAATCTCACTGCACTGCCTCCACACCACTATAAACACCACCCTGCAAAGTACCCTTTTGGACAATCCACACATGAGGATTTGAACCAGGGGCTGCACAGAAGACACTCACTGTTCAGACACCACTTAATGACCACACCACCAGCTCACATTGGCATCTTAGCTTTCTTATTGTCCCCATAAAACCAAATTAAATCATGACTTCCAGCAGGAATAAGAACATGTCATCTTTGGAAGAGTTTGTGGCTGGCTCTCAGCAGCAGAGGTAGCGCACTGGTAATGTTCTCTGCTGATAAACTAGAAGTGTCAGGAACATGTTGGTTCTATCCCCAGGAACTCCCCCTTGTGTCTCAGTTTTGAAAGTCTTTCACCAGTGCGGGTTCACAAGGCGAGGCATAATTTTAAAGGAGAAATGCATTGCCCTGTTGAGCGTCAGCCGCTTGCCAAAATTATTGGAAAAACATCAGCGAGCACAAGCAACAAACTCGTATAAATGAGGAGACCGCCATCTACCACACAAGCAGCATGCAGGACATTTTTAACCCAGGGACATGGGCTAACTCCATAGCAAACCAGGACTAGGCACTTAAGCACCACACCACCACACTGTCCTGCTGCTGCTGCTGCCCTCCCCAATGTGATCTAAGGTTTTTCTTGTTGAAGGTCCGATTACCCGTTTTTAAAAGAGGTGAAAAATGCATCCTCATAAAGCTGCTGTGCAGCTAGCTCACAGCTTGTGTGATCTGAGTTGAGCGCAGGAATCACTTCTGCACAATGTGGGTTCAAATCCCCATGTTGTCCTCCTGGTGACCTTGGGCTGTTCCCCCTTTCGCCACCTATGTAAGGATGCATTATGATACCTGTTTGAGTGATGAGTATATTGCTGAAATCTGCATTAATCTACTGTATGTGGTAACTTTCTTCATATGAGTAACTTTCTTATGCAGCAACAATCACACAGCTCTGACTCCACACTACTATAAACACCATCCAGCAGAGCTCCCTTTTAGACAAGGCCACACATCAGGATTTGAACCAGAAGCTACTCACTGTTTAGGGTGCAGCTTAAGCACCAGACCACCAGCTCAGGTTGTTCTCTCGACTTTCTCATTGTTCCCATAAGACCAAATGTAATCATTACTTCCAGCAGGAATAAGAACATGTCATCTTTGGAAGAGTTAGAGGCTGGCTCTCAGCAGCAGAGGTAGCGCACTGGTAATGTTCTTTGCTGATAAACTAGAAGTGTCAGGGATGTGTTGGTTCTATCCCCAGAATCTCCTCCTTTTGTCTCAGTTTTGAAAGTCTTCCACCAGTTCAGGTTCACAAGGCGAGGCATCCTTTTAAAGGAGAAACGCATTTCCCTGTTGAGCGTCAGCCACTTGCCAGAATTGTTGGAAAAACATCACCAAGCACAAGCAACAAACTTGTATAAGTGAGGAGACCACCATCTACCACACAAGCCACATGCAGGATGCTTTGAACCTAGAGACACAGGCTAACACCATAGCAAACCAGGCTTAAGCACTTAAGCCCCAAGCCACCACTCTGTCATACTGATGTCCAGCACCACCGCCTCCCCCAATGTGATCTAAAGTTTTTCTTGTTGAAGGTTCGATTACTCTTTTTTAAAAGAGGTGAAAAATGTGCACGAGTAAGGCTGTCGTGCAGCTAGCTCACAGCTTGCATGATCCAAGTTGAGCACAGGAATCACTTCTGTACAATGTGGGTTCTTACCCCCCATGTTGTGACCTTGGGCTGCTCCCCCTTTCCCAAAGTGCCACCTATTGAGTGATGGATTATGATACCTGTTTGAGTGATGAGTATATTGCTGAAATCTGCAATAATCTACTGTATAAATGCAGCTGTCTCAAAAGAGACAGCTGCATAAGTAACCTTCTTCATATAAGTAACTTTCTTATGCAGCAACAATCACACTGCACTGCCTCCACACCACTATAAACACCATCCAGCAGAGTTCCCTTTTAGACAAGGCCACGCATCAGGATTTGAACCAGGAGCTGCACAGAAGACACTCACTGTTTATGGTGCAGCTCAAGCACCAGACCACCCACTCAGGTTGATCTCTGAGATTTCTTATTGTTCCCATAAGACCAAATGTAATCGTCACTTCCAGCAGGAATAAGAACATTTCATCTTTGGAAGGGTTTCCAGCCAGCTCTTGACAACAGAAGTAGTGCCCTGGTAATGTTCTCTGCTGATGAATTAGGAGTGAGGAACATGTGGGCTCTATCCCTGGGATCTTCTCCTTGAAGGCCTTTCACAAGGCGAGGCTTCCTTTTAAAATAGAAATGCATTGCCCTTTTGAGTGTCAGCCGCTTGCCAAAATTGTTGTCACCCTTAAGCACAAGAGCCAACTCGTATAAGTAAGGAGAACGCCACCTACCACACAAGCTTCGAACACAGGCACATGGGCGAAATCCAAAGCAAACCTGGTCTAAGCACGTAAGCCCCAAGCCACAGCGTGGTCGTTCTACAATGTGAGCTAAAGTTTCTCTTCATGAAAGTCTGCTCACCTTTTTTTTCTTTTTTCTTAAAAAGAGGAGAAGAATATGTTCCCATACCGCACCGGTGATATACTGATGACCTATCCGGTGGAGGGGTCATCAGTTGTCAGAAAGTGGAAAACCCCTTTAATGGATTACGTCTAAACCAACTTTCTGTGCCACTTGCTGTAGCCGGGTCACCACAGATAACACATCGGAGAACAGTTCTGAGACCGACACAGATTTTGGTTTTTACAGTTTTCTGCTTCAGGGTTTTTCGATCTTTTAGTCGGATGTTTCTCTGATTACTGAAGGACAATTATAAACATTTCATAAGTTTTTAAACTTTTATTGACAAATCCATCAAGTCTATGCAAAGACTCAATATTTACAGTGTTGACCCTTCTTATTCAAGACTTCGGCAATTCGCTCTGCCATGCTGGATGTCAGCTCCTGGGCCAAACCCTGACTGATGACCAATTCTTACCTAATCAGCGCTTGGAGTCTATCACAATTTCTGTGTTTTTTTTTTTGTCCACCCACTTTTTGAGGAGTGACCACAGGGTTTCAATGGGATTGAGATCTGGGGAGTTTTCTGGCCATGAACCCAAAATTTCAAAGTTTTGTTCACCGAGCCCCTTAGTTCCCAATTTTGCCTCGTGACATGATCCATCATTCTGGAAATAGCATTGTTCATCACCAAATTGCTCCTGGATGGTTGTGAGAAGTTGCTCCTGGGTGGTTGAGAGAAGTTGCACCTGGGTGGTTGGGAGAAGTTGCTCCTGGGTGGTTGGGAGAAGTTGCTCCTGGGTGGTTGGGAGAAGTTGCTCCTGGGTGGTTGGGAGAAGTTGCTCCTGGATGGTTGGGAGAAGTTGCTCCCGGGTGGTTGGGAGTAGTTGCTCCCGGGTGGTTGGGAGAAGTTGCTCCCGGGTGGTTGGGAGAAGTTGCTCCCGGATGGTTGGGAGAAGTTGCTCCCGGGTGGTTGGGAGAATTTGCTCCCGGATGGTTGGGAGAAGTTGCTCCTGGGTGGTTGGGAGAAGTTGCTCCCGGGTGGTTGGGAGAAGTTGCTCCTGGATGGTTGGGAGAAGTTGCTCCTGGGTGGTTGGGAGAAGTTGCTCCTGGGTGGTTGGGAGAAGTTGCTCCTGGATGGTTGGGAGAAGTTGCTCCTGGGTGGTTGGGAGAAGTTGCTCCTGGGTGGTTGGGAGAAGTTGCTCCTGCGTGGTTGGGAGAAGTTGCTCTTGGAGGATGCTTACATCCTTATGTAGGAGACAGGAGGGCATTTATAATCTGGTGACAGAGCCTTTTTAACACCAGGCCTTCACCTCACTGTGCGGTCAGATGCACTGACACCTGCCTGCTGCTATTCCTGAGCACGCTCTGCACCGGTGTAGAACCGATCCCGTAGCTGAATCTTCTTTAGAAAACGGTCCTGGCACTCGCCGGACTTTCTTGGGCACCCTGAAGCTTCTTCACAGCAATCGAACCTCTCTTCTTGAAGTTATTGATGACCTAATAAATGGTTGAAGAAGTTTTCCCAACAGGGACATTTATGACGACATCTCCACATTATGTCATAAATGTCAGATAGATGCGGGTCCCACATCAGGGACCCGCACCTATCTGTAGAACGGGGCCCCCTAAACTCCATTCTACCGCTCTGTGTTGCGGCTGAATGAGGTGAATTCCAACCATAAAAAAGGGTTATATGGTCTTGAGTTACAAAAACAGCGGATCTCCGTATCTCGCAGAGCTGCGCTGTTTCTGCAAGTCCCTTACAACTGAATGGTAGTTACGGAAACAGCGTAGCTCACATGCCATTCACTACTATGTGAGTTACGGAAACAGCGCAGCTCAGCGAGCTAAGCTGTTTTCTTCTTCATGGTCGAAAATCACACGCATTAGCCGCATCACAGATTGGAAGAACAGGGTATAGGGTGCCCCGTTCTAGAGATAGGCGTGGGTCCCTGTGATGGTAAGATACACGCGCAGGGACAATGTATACAAGGACCAGAATGGTTTTCTAGGGGTGAAATCCTTCTGTTAGTTGCAGATATTCTACGTGTGTGCCCCTTTAATGAATCAATAACGAAGACTCTGAGAAGACTGGTCGGGTCGAGGGCACTTGTTCCATTTTATGGCCACAGTTTTGGATGATCCCATAGGAAGCAGAACTTTGTCTCCACGGTCTCCGCTGTCACATTATGCGTCCTCCCTGCGGCGCGTCTCGTGAATGTAAACAGACATCATTAATTAAATTACCGCTCAAACATGTTGTTTTATTAAGGCGGCAGCGCCATTTACAAGTCCTTTCTACCGAGGTGTTTATAATTGAATTATAATTACAGCGAGATAGGAGGGGGGATCGATCATTTTATTATTAGGGGGTGACTGTCTCTCTGCTTTGTTTTTCTGGCGCCCGGCGCAGCTCGAGGACTCGCTCTCAGGAGGTAATGACGCTTTCATTCTGCATCTGGTTATCGGCTGCGCGGTTCGTCTTGTACCGAGAACGTGTCTGGAACCCTCGTCCTGTGAGAGCAGCAAGTTGTTATTTCTGTGACCCTGCGGTCTCCGGGCGGCCCTTTTTATGTGTGACGGGCGGGCGCAGCGGCTGCGACACCGCTGGGTGTTTAGACGTTTCCAGCGAGGGCACGAGTTCAGCACTTTACGAGCAGTAATTGATACAACATAAGGCGGTAAAGGTATCAGCTATTTTAGTCGATCCATCATAATTTTTATTGTAAATCTATCGGTACGCAGGGTTCTTGCTGTGTCTCTTTTATTACAGATACACGGAGGGCACTCGGGGAACTGAACCGCCTCAATCAATCAATCAATGCATGGGGTTTATATGGAGCTTTCCGGCTTAATGTAAATTACGTTTAATCCCTATATAATGAGTTCTGCAACTTTCTTATAGATGTTGTGTATCAATTCCTCACTATTTTCAAAATGTCTGCTTGCTGTCAGTGAATTGGAACATTCTTATTTGCATCCAGAGCCTAAAAACCAATCCTGACTTAAAACATCTAAAAGAAGAGTTTGCTACAATGTATCAGTGTGGATAATCAGTGTGGTTAAACACAGCAGCAACAAAAATCTCTCTTTCGTCCTGATATTTTGCTACAATGTATCAGTGCCGGTAAAATGTATCAGTCTGTAGTGCAGGCTGTACAGCTCCTACTCGATACAATTGTAGCAAACCCTCAGCCGTGAAGATGTATTAGGTCTGTACAGGTTTTTAACCTCTAGAAGTAAAAGATAATGTTCCCATTCATCGACAGCAAGCAGAGATTTTTAAAATAGTAAGACATTAAAACTCAGAGTATATTAGAAAGTTGCTTTATATTATATAATGGTTAACGTTTGTTTTTATATAGGACCATGATGGACATTGTTACTAAATCACAATATCCTCCATAAATATAAGTCAGAGTCAAGTTGATAAAAATTTCACTCTTTTTTAGCAGCAACTCTTCTGGGAAAGCGGGTGACAACCCACATGGCGATCAGGGTAGGATCTCACTCCAGAATCTGCCTTGTTATATTATACGTAGGGGTGTTTGCCATTCAGGATCCTGGTAAAGTTGGGTGACAAGCTGTGTCCTTTCAGAGTTGTAATGTTTGTAACAACCAGTAAGTGTAAACAGCCTGCGGGGGAGGGGGCACGCTCCTCCCAGAATGCAGCGCTTCTGATATATTCAGGGGGTGATGGGTTTTTTGTGCATCGAGTCACGTTTGTGTTTCCGCAGGACAATTCCAGACCAATATGGACCAAGTGATGGATCCGGTGCTGCGCCTGCGGTTTGTGTAGATGCGGTGCAGGGGTCCCCGGTCCAGTGTCTATGGGGAACATTAACTCTTTAGCGTCGGGGAATTGTGTTCCCGCTCTGCAGTGTTTTCCTTCTCGGCCAAAAATAAATAAATATTTTTTTTTATGGTTTAGAAAAGACGAAACCTTTTTATGTTGTGTGAGATTAAAGCTGAAATTCCCTGTACAGAATCATATTCTTAGTTCTGCCTTCAATTTACCGGCGCTGCGTCGCATCATTCTTCATTTATGATGAACCTCGGATTTTAAGAGGGTTTAACCGTCTGGTGAAGTAACAGAAAATAAAATCCAGAGACAAGCAAATCACAGGCAGCAAAAGAGAAGCAGATCCTGAGCGCAAAGAGGGAAGCAGATCACAGGCGCCAAGAGGGAAGCAGATCACAGGCGCAAAGAGGGAAGCAGATCACAGGCGCCAAGAGGGAAGCAGATCACAGGCGCCAAGAGGGAAGCAGATCACAGGCGCCAAGAGGGAAGAAGATCACAGGCGCCAAGAGGGAAGCAGATCACAGGCGCCAAGAGGGAAGCAGATCCTAAGCGCCAAGAGGGAAGAAGATCACAGGCGCCAAGAGGGAAGCAGATCCTAAGCGCCAAGAGGGAAGCAGATCCTAAGCGCCAAGAGGGAAGCAGATCACAGGCGCCAAGAGGGAAGCAGATCACAAGCGCCAAGAGGGAAGCAGATCACAGGCGCTAAGAGGGAAGCAGATCACAGGCGCCAAGAGGGAAGCAGATCA
Organism: Rhinoderma darwinii; assembly: GCF_050947455.1. NCBI lineage: Eukaryota > Metazoa > Chordata > Amphibia > Anura > Rhinodermatidae > Rhinoderma > Rhinoderma darwinii. Next base: position 3,471,681 of record NC_134696.1, read on the forward strand.
CAGGCGCCAAGAGAGAAGCAGATCACAGGCGCTAAGAGGGAAGCAGATCACAGGCGCCAAGAGGGAAGCAGATCACAGGCGCTAAGAGGGAAGCAGATCACAGGCACCAAGAGGGAAGCAGATCCTAAGCGCCAAGAGGGAAGAAGATCACAGGCACCAAGAGGGAAGCAGATCACAAGCGCCAAGAGGGAAGCAGATCACAAGCGCCAAGAGGGAAGCAGATCACAGGCGCCAAGAGGAAAGCAGATCACAGGCGCCAAGAGGGAAGCAGATCCTAAGTGCCAAGAGGGAAGCAGATCACAAGCGCCAAGAGAAAAGCAGACCACAGGCGCCAATAGAGAAGCAGATCACAAGCGCCAAGAGGGAAGCAGATCACAGGCGCCAAGAGGGAAGCAGATCACAGGCGCCAAGAGGGAAGCAGATCACAGGCGCCAAGAGGGAAGCAGATCCTAAGCGCCAAGAGGGAAGCAGATCACAGGCGCCAAGAGAGAAGCAGATCACAGGTGCCAAGAGAAAAGCAGATCACAGGCGCCAAGAGAAAAGCAGAACACAGGCGCCAAGAGAAAAGTAGATCAAAAGCGCCAAGAGGGAAGCAGATCACAAGCGCCATGAGAGGAACAGTTCGCAAGGGAACTTGACCCATAGGCACCAGACATATCAAAACTAAAAATTGGAAATCCCCCATCAGCTTCAAGGGGATTTAAGTGCTTCACCACTGGAATTGGTCAGCCTCACAGTACACAGACCCTCCTCCCCCATTGATGTTAATCAGAATTCTCCTTTAAGTATTTTTTTTATTTTTTTACAGCACAGTCCCTGTGACCATCTCTTCTATGCTGCACGGAGGGGTGAGCGACAGACAATTCTAAAACAGCAGCAAAAAACAAATATCAAATGTGCTCCTCCCGGTGACAGAGATGGAGCTTGACTGATGTCTGTGTACTTTTATCAAGGGTCGGTGGGAAAATAGTAATATATCATACAGAAAATAACAAAAGAAGGCGCAATATCAGCAAATCAGAGGCAGAGAAGGGAAGATAGATGTGTATCTGGGAGCAAAAGAGGAAAGAAATGAGTAATGTCAGCCGCACTAACAGCGAGGAGCGCAGAATGGGGGACAGCCGGGCCTCGCCGGCCGCGCTGATGGATAGAGCACGTGCCACGTCCTACACTGGAGAATGAGAAATGGATGTCTATGAACGAGGGGCCACGTGAGCGACACATCCAGGGAATGAGTTCTGAGGAGACGGCAAAGAAAACTTATAGGATGGAAACCGCAGGACAGCGCCAGACAATGAATAAATACATGAAATACACCAGAGGAATCCTCCGACTGCCAAGAACCAGGGTGCCAACTGCAGACGTGGTGCACTAGAGGTGGCATGACAGGTGGCCGTCTCATAGGGGGTGTATGGGGGTCTACGGGCTGATGTGACTTGACATGGTTATAATACATGCAGCCTCTGCCTATATAATCCAGGCCTCATCGTTATGTAGATCCTGTGCCGCGCGTTGTCCTGCCGTGAAGTCGCCAGCGGTTGGTCGTTTTTTAGCTCTTCCATTGGGGCGAATATGATCAATGACTCCATCTTAACGGCATTGTCTATTGGAGTCTCATCGAGGCGACACTTCAGATAGCTGGCGGCCAAACGATCATTTGGCCGCCAGCTATTACTAACGACTCCCCCGTACACGTGCGCAGCGGCTCGGCTGAGCATTCTTGTGTTTTCAATAAGGGAATATGGAGACTCCCCTGGCAACCGATTATCTCCTTACCAACAAAAAGATCTGGCATGTTCAAATTCAACAGTCCGATCCTTCTCTACCCGACATTTGCCATTGGGGGAGAATTGGGACGCCACTACACACATTAGATGGTCAGCCGGACCCACTGACTGCTTCTCTGTCCCTCCATGATTTACACTGCAGCTTTACTCTGTTAGGGCACAGCATTGACCGGTGACTCCAGCTTAGCTGCATTGCTTATTGGAGTCTGAGGTCGGACCAGTCCTTCTGTCTGCGCTGGGTCCTGGTATAATTCTGGTATTGGTAGGGCGGTGGCTTGCTGTAGACAACCTGTTTAGGCCATTATGAGGGGGGTTGCCTGTTGCTCCCCCACTAGTCGTAGCTGAGGGCTGAGGTATATGCAGATTTCTGTCCTAGGGGCCTTCAACCCATTAAAATCATTGAACGTAACGTGATATTTTACGTGTTGAAGGAATAACTTGGGTTTGAATTTTTCTCTTCTGGGTGATAACCAATATGGCGGCCATTCCAGCCCACAAGGGTTGTCACCACATTTCTCAGACCTGTAAATACCTTTTCTGTATAAGCAGATTTGTCAATCAGCCGGATGATGACCCTGTAATAGACGCCGTATTAATGATCACCCAGCTTTCCCAGAACCAGGTTTCAAATGGCAGAAGAGGACGACTGTAGGATTTTGTGTTTTTGGGAAAAGGCGCAGAATTCAGGCGCGTGGCTCCCGGATGTTGGGGTAGGGGGGTAAAGAGGTTCTCGAGTACCCAGAAGTCATGTGCAGTAAACATCTATAGAACAAGATGGCGCACAGTTTGCGGAGAGGAGCTACACGTGGCGTTCCCCCTCTCCTCGCTGTTATCAGTGTGAGACCAGTGTTCGGCTCCCCAGGTAGACTCATAGCGGCCCCCTCCTCCTGGATTACAAATCACATATTAGATGTAAGATCATTAGCGCCGCCGCTCCAGTCCCGCCGAGGATTCAGGACGTCATGGTGCAGATTTCAGCCGCTCAGCAAATAATTAGTAGCCACCTTCACGGCTTAGATGCGATCTGATGGCTCTTCCCAAAATAAACCGTCCCCCTGAGAGACCCTCATCAGAACGTCAGCGGGAGGAACGTTCCATTTACTTTATGAGAATTATTCTACGTAGGAGGAAATGGATTTAGTTTTATTTCAATCTTAAACAGATTTTTAGGGGGTCTATGTATTAAGGGGGCTTATCCTGGGGTCTGTATTTAGGGGTCTGGTCTGAGGTCTGTATTTATTTAGGGGTCTTGTCTGGGGACTGTATTGTGGGTCTGGTCTGAGGTCTGTATTTATGGGGTCGGGTCTGGGGTCTGTATTGAGGGATCTAGTCTGCGGTCTATATTTAGGGGGTCTGTTCTGAATTCTAAATAGGGGGTTCTTGTCTATGGTCTTTATTTAGGGGTCTGGTCTGAGGTCTGTATTTAGGGGTCTGGTCTGGGGTGTGTATTTGTTTAGGGATATGGTTTGAGGTCTGTATTTATGGGGTCTGTACGGATGTGATTTACATATGGAGTCAGGCTATTAGTGATTTAAATGGCGCCGTTTGTGGGCGTGTACATATAAATAGGCGGGGCATATGTTGTATTTGTTCTGCATAATCTAAACATAAGAATCATGTGCTGTATCAATAGTTAATATTTTTTGTCGCAAAGATTTACAGAGGGACAGCAAGAATTGTATTTAGTACAACCATTATAATTTGAATTATTTACGGTCGTGTATTATGCAGAACAATAAAAATCGGCGCACATCTTTCGTACATATGGCGTACATCACCTGCATAGTTTTTCAACACACTTGACAACACTTTTCAGTTTAATAAGC